>NW_012147189.1:8103646-8229767 GCF_000956105.1 Propithecus coquereli | reverse complement strand
TCTCTTCCTTCAGCCCCTGGCAACCACCTACTTTCTGTTTCTATGATTTTGACTACTCAAATAAGTGGACTCAAACAGGGTTACTCTTTTTGTGGCTGCCTTATTTCACTTAGCATAATGTCCCCAAGGTTCATTCATGTTGTTCAGTATATGTCAGAATTTTCCATAATGTTTTAATCAAATGTTAGCATATTTTCCCATCCCCCATATGGATTTATCTCTTAGTGTGGAGTTAAATAAAATTTTTTCTTTGATTTTGTCATACAATAGTTAATTTCCTATACTAAAATATCAAGATGATTGAAGTTGTCATTTTTCTTCTGGACGTTTTGACAATATGTTAACATGGACTTAATCACAGATATCTGGGTTGATGGAAAACGTTTCAACATGATCACTTAAATTTTTCTCACTGGTTAGAATGATTAGATTCTACCTTTGTAATGCTTTGTGTGCCTAGTGGAGTGGTGAGGAGGAATTTCAGAGCCCTGCTTCTTCAGGGAGTGTTTCCCATCTTGCTCTGGGGCAGAGTGTGACTGCCTGTGGGTGACAGTTAAGAAAAAAAGAGTTCATCTTAAGAGAATTAGACTCCTCCACTACCAATGAGAGACCAAAAACCATGTGAGTGAAGGAGCTAAAATGAAAAAAGTCAGAGTTCTTGAAGCTAGTAGTGTCTTGATAATATTAGATAACTGTTCTAAATTAACTTTAGTTGATGTATTGGAAAATACAAAGGTTTGATACACTAGCGGCAGGCCTAGTTAGGTTAAATTATATAAAGTGACAAGAAAACTAGCATTTGGAAACAAATTGGTAATTATCGAAGTAATTTTTGCATCTCCTTTCATGCTGTCTTGGGGAATTAGCTTTTGGGTATTGCCTAGGTAACAATATTTCAATTTCATTCAAAATGATCACTATTATGATAGTAAAGATCAAATTTCATTAAATCTAGACACATAGTACTTTTCATTTTAGAAAATCAAAATCTTTTCTCTTTCTTAAAGGAATACCCAATATTGTATGTACTAAAAACTATAATGTTAATAACAAAATATTTTCCATAAGCTTGATAGGTAGTTAATAATTATACTAAGTATCTACTATGTGCCAGGCACTGTGCAAGGTGCTTTAAATGTATTCTTTTAATTCTCACAACCAAGAGAGGGGAATTGTTAACTTTATTTTATAAATGTGGAAATTGAGGTTGAGAGAGGGTAAAAAACATGCTCAAGGTTACCCAGATAGCAGCAGATTCAGGATTTGAACATGAGTGTATCTGACTGTCAAAGCCTTTGGAACCTTCCACAATACCATGTTGCCTTTTCACTCCATGTGAACAAATGTTGATAGCTTATAAAGGCATTAATGTGCTGAATGTGTTCCAGGGGGAAAAAAGTCAAAATCTAGATGATGACAGAAGAGACAACCTATAATATTTTTCAACAACTTGTACAAGTGATGTTAGAAAAGTTTCACAAGAGTTAAAATGACTAACAGATACCCTGCAAAAGCTGCAGATGCAATTTCTAAGATTTAATTATTTTTAAGCTAAAAGAGTTACATATTTCTGTTATTACCTTAATTTGGCTCTTTAAGACCCTGTGTATTCTGTGAGAGTGAACCAGATTGGAACTTTGAAGTTTGCTCAATGGGAGTATTTCTTCCACGTAAAAACAGGCAGTATTTCAGAATAAGTACTAGAGCAGTAATTCTGCAAGCAGAGGTGAGTGGGGTGTGCCTCTCTCTTCACTGCCACTGCCAACGTTGTAATGGGGGCAGGGACTGTGCAGTTTGAAAACTAAGCATTTCTTTGGTCCATTGCTTTGATTCAACGTTAATAACAGTATTAATTTGTTCTGAATTTTGTAGAATGTTAAAAGAAGGCATGAGATTTTGATACATATCAATGGAGGACAAAAATCTGAAAAACACTTTGCTACATAGAACTTTTCATTCCTTGTAGATTTCTGCCTTCTACCAATTTACTAGAGCACTGAGACATTGATATTAGACCTGTTTCTTGAATGAATGGCTAAAGAAACCAAAGATCTCACAGTAACATTTTATCTGATAGAATATAATTAAAAAATGATACATAAATTAGTAATTTCCTCCATAATCACAGACTCCATTTTGCAACTTCTAAGTACAAGTAATGTATCTTCTGACTACGGTAAAATGTTATCCAAACTCATTTTAATCATTGGTTTATTTTGACCTTCCTGTGAACATTTCCAGGTCATTTTCATGGCTTTTGGTTAGTTCAGTATTTTCTATTTATAATAACCCACTGGTTATAGTCTAGTAAAGCTCAGGCATTCGGTGTCTTCTTCCAGCACAGGCAGTTTCATAATAGTCAGGTATCAAATTTCTGTGTTAGCTCTCAGAGCTTTTCTTCAATCTCGTGCTAAGTCTTAATGTGTAGTCACCTTCCTTTTCTCTTGTGGAATTGACCTGCCTTATATAAAGTGGAGATGCCTTATAAATATCTCCATTGCTGCCCTGTCATTCCTAACTTCAATTGGTTTCCTTCACAAAGGGATATACCCTGGTTTTCTGAAGGGACCAAGCCTTTTCACTCTCCAATTCAAGAGTAAAATAAAAGATGTGAGGATTATGTGATTAAGGAAAGGGCAAAGGAAAGAACCAACCTTTTCTGAGTACCTCTGATGTGTTGCACATATGTTATCTTATTTGGTCTAGATAGATATTGGAAACATTAAATCCACTGAATTTATAGTATGATCATAATAGCATCAGTTTAGTTTCAGGCTCTTCTGATAGTACTTTCTGATGAAAATGTTTGTGATCTGGTTTGTGTGTAATTGGGAGAGAGAGCATGTGTTTATTGTTCTAGTCATGCTGCATGTTGACAGATCATAGTTTGCTAGTGCAGTGGAAACTGAGGGTCAGGATGTCTCCAGAGCTGCCTTGTTGCTGGGTGTTGAGGTAGCTGTAGCCGTGTGGATGGCACATGGAAGCCCCAAGGCAGCCTACATTGGCTCTAGGGTTGGTGAGCTGTGCCTGGGAACTGCCGACACATTGAGCAGACAAGGGGCAAATTAGATGTTTTAAACACATGATTAACTGGATGTTAAGTTAATACTCCTAATGCTTTTCCCAATATTTACTACAATCTCCCTTTAAATCTATTTCCTGTAGCAAACTAAATTAACCCAATATGGGGACCCAATCTAGCTTGTCATGATGTCCAGGTGGCAAGAGGCAATATAGCATAGTAGAATAGTCAAGTGTACTGATTTTGGAGGGAAGCTGCCTGGGTATGAATCCTGGTCCTACTACCACCTGGGTGAGTCATTTAACTTCTCAAAGACTCAGTTCTTCCCAACTGTGCTATGAGTATGACAATAGTACCTACAGTGCATGTAAAGCGCAAAGCACAGTGACTGGTACATTGTTATTGTTCAATTGTCATTGCTGATGTAACAACAGATATTATTATTGTTAAAACAAGAGCTCCTGTAAGAATATATCAACTCCATGACTTCAAGGAAGCAAGTTCTATTAACATTATGTCCTCTTAACTTACCATATAATGCTAATTTATGCATTTAATAATGTTTTCTTCATTTTTAACCTAAATCCTGAATGCTATAGATAGGTTCTCATTCCTCTTGAACTACCCATGGAGATTGTTTTCCTTAGAGTCTTCATTTTCTATAAAATGTTCCCCATCCTTCCCAGAAGGCCCAAATTTCATTAGATTTTTGGAGGACATGAAATACAAGTTTAACACTTACAATAGCCTCATTTTGGTCTGCTTTGTCACCTCAAATAAGTTCCTTAGAAGAAATCTGTTTGTTCTATGCCCCCAATTTTCTTAGTCATTTTGTAATGGGAATGAGCAACATGGATTCAAGCATATCACAAAGCCATTCTTTAGCAAGGGCAGTTTGCATGAAAAACAAAGTTAAATCTCTTTGGTGGAATTTTTTGGAAAAGAGAAAAAGAAAATTCATGTTGGCCCAAGATTTTGTTTTGGGCACAGTGGTGAGACAAGTCATTTTATAGAAGCTAGTTTTATTTTCCTTTTTCTTTTCTTAATGTGGTCACATAGTTCATATTCATGTTAAATATTATTAAAGTGTGTAACTATTTTAAATTTGATAAGTACATAAATTCTTTTCTTTCAGTGGATGCACCTATGGTGTGAAAAATTTCACTGTTGGACAATCATATGAGTAGAGACAGATCTCATGTCTTCTTATCTCAGTCGCGAATCAGTAAGGCTTCATGCTGTACTGCAGGAAAGACACGTACGCGCATTATAAATTCTCTCACCATTCTAGAAATTACAACCAGGGACTCCAGGTAGCTTTGAAAGCCCTTTCAAATTATCCAATGCTGTAGACCAGAGCTTTTCAAGCTTTAATGTGTGGAGAAATTGCCCAGTGGATCTTGTTAGGTTGCACAGTCCGGCTCAGTAGGTCTGGGGTTGGGCCTGAGATTCCGCATTTCTAACAGGTGATGCTGTTGCTGCTGTTCTCGGACCACACTTTGAGTAGCAGGATTGTAGATTTCCTTTCCTCTTTGGGACATCCGCTCATTTCAGAAACTCCACAAGATTTGCGGTATCCAAAAAGTGGGGAGTAACTGAAGTTGGTTAAAAGGGGTAATGAAATAAATGGCCTTGTAGGTCAACGTGAGTCTTAGAATAAACGCTTGGGGCACCATCAATCATGGTCTCTCCAGACAGCAAGTGGATTTGAGTCAGCTCTTCTACGCTGTAGTTAGTTTCTCCCATGGCTTATTATTCACTATTATTATTACTATTATTTTGCCCTCGCCATTTCTATGTCTTGTTTCGTTTATAGGGGATGGGAAGATAACACAGCCTGCAAAAGCTGGTGATCCAAGGAGGTTCTGAGCTCAGAGAAAGAGAAAGATGTGGTGTGCACAGGGAAAATACATATTATCCCTGAAATTTGGTGGGATCAGTGCAATGTCTACAAGCAAAAATTACCTTCTACTATGTTTATATGTACTAGAGTATCTAAAGCAGTGTTAAACATATAGGAGGTGTTTAATATAGAATTTGGTTGCTGAATTTCAGTTTGGTGTAAGAAGGATCATTTGCACCAGGGAACAATTCTGAATGAGGGTCTGAGGTCTGTGTACTAAGAAGGATAATGTTATGTCTGTCAGGAAAGAAGCAGGTTGGCATTGACTTTGAATAGAGAAATCAAGCTGAGGGTTATTAAATATCAGAATTAGTTACCAAAAGCAGTAACCTTGGAAAATGTGAGAAAACCACTGCATAATTCTCTTAAAAACAGCAACAACAACTTTTCTTTGGTTCAATTTTGCTTAAAGTTCAGAAGAAAAATATAGACCCTTTGAAAGATTTAAAAGAAGTTTCTAGAAAAGTTAATTAGTAATCTTTGCTATTATGGAAATAATAGTAACTTTTACAGCTTCAAAGGGGCCTGGTATGAATGATTAAAAACTAATTGTCCAGGAAGCCTCTTGCTGTTTGAAAGAGAGGCTTCTCTGCTATTCCAATGCACACTGAGCTTCTCACAGGGGGTTGGTGGAAGGAGACTGTCCTGCAGTGTTCTTGGGCCAAAAGAAAGAGAACTGTTGGTAGTTAAGTTATTTGAAAGAAATAAAGAAGTATGTCTATGTAAAAGGAGGCACAGAGGGATATCTGTCCAGGAAGTGAAGACAAGACTCAAGGCCTGCCTTTCCTTCATATAAGTAAGTACGAGTTAAAAACTACCGTGGCAGCTCCTAAATGTGGGAGAATGCACAGGCCCAGCAGGAAGTCTGGAACTTCAAGCTTTGAAGGAAGCCAGCTGCCTACCTTCCTTGTATCACCCTGCTTGAGATTAAATTCCTACAAAGGAGAGAGTCTGAACATCCTTAGCTAGATGGAGAAAGATACTTTGTTCACCAAAGTCTTCACGCAGTGGTTCCCCAGTCCAAGATGGTGGACCAAGATGCCACTAACCATGACTTTCTAGACAAGTGGCATTTTCTGTTGTTGCTGTTAGTTTTTGCTTCTTTCAATGTGAAGAGAACCATAAGTGTTTTTCTTAAGGAAGCATAATGTTAGATTAAGAACTGTTTGGTAATATTTAAAGACCAGAAAGTGACAAACTTTGCCCTTAAGCATTGATTTTAAAATTATATCATGACTTAAATTTATTAAACAAAAGTTAGTATTTGTGTTATATTTTCTTTTAAACATATTTGTGACCGTAAGGATTCCCTTCCTGTTTCTCTCTAATTTCCATGCTTGGTTGCCCTATGAAGTGGATGCTTAGCAGACTTCTCTCAGTGCTGCTGCCCCTCATTGAGGCCTGGAGCTCAGGAGGAAGTGTTCACAAAAGGGCTCTATGTCATCAACCCAGACAGTTTTAGATTGGGTCTAGGCTGGAGGCAGGGTGGGGCGGACTATGAGCTAGGGTTCTTTGTTACAACAGAACTGACTAGCTGATTTGAGTAATGGGGAAATTTATAAATGTGGGAGAATGCACAGGCCCAGCAGGAAGTCTGGAACTTCAAGCTTTGAAGGAAGCCAGCTGCCTACCTTCCTTGTATCACCCTGCTTGAGATTAAATTCCTACAAAGGAGAGAGTCTGAACATCCTTAGCTAGATGGAGAAAGATACTTTGTTCACCAAAGTCTTCACGCAGTGGTTCCCCAGGACAAAAGTGAGGTGTTCCCATCAGAAGAAGGGGTGAGGGGTCAAGCTGGCAAGAAAAACAGATGTACAAAGTTGGGAGGAATAAGCGGAGACCGAGAATCTGGTTTTCCTCAAGTTCCTCCCATGGCAAGATAGATTCGAGTGTGTGTTCAGTTGTCGGGCTGGCCCTGACTTGCGCCTTCACCTGTGCCACTCCTGTGTGCACGTTCATGAATGCTACTTTTCTCAGTGGGTGTCTTAGTAGCTCAGGCTGCTGTAAGGGAATACCACAGACGGGGAGGCTTAAACAATAAATATTTTATTTTTCACAATGCTGGAGGCTGGGAGGTCTGAGATCAAGGTGCCTGCAGATCGGGGCCTGGTGAGGGCCCTTTTCCTGGCTTGCAGGTAGCTGCCTTCCCCATGTATCCTCACATGGCAACAGCAGAGGGAGGAAGCAAGCTCTTCTGTCTCTTCTTATAAGAACACTAATCCCATTCATGAGGGCTCCACCCTCATGACCTAATCACTTCCCAAAGACCCTACCTCCTAACACCATCAAACTGGGGGTTAAGATTTCATTCTACAAATGTTGGTGGGGGGAGACACGAACATTCAGTCCATAACAGTGGGTACAATTGCCAAGGAGATGTTGATTATTTGTTTATTTGACTTTGTTTTGTTTTGTACCTAGAAGATTTGCTGCACTTGTAATGGAAGCTAAGGAAAGCTGTCAATACCATTTAATGCTTCTATAAAAATATCATATTCAGTTGTTTCAGAACCATTTCTTTCTCCTTGTCCCCATCCTTTGCCATACACATCATATGTACACACACACAGTTCTGGAAAGTGGTTCCAGACACACAGTGGAAATGATGGAAGGTGGTAACAGGTATGATGGTTTCCCAGCTGCCACAAGCATACTAGTCACCAAAAGGTAGGCAGGAAAAATCAGACTTTTTGTGATTCTTGACCCCTCACTCCTGGTGCATTATTTCACATGGATTTAGCATGATTGGCCCTGATGGCAACCTTTTAAATGTTTGTCTTTACTGTAGATGAAAAAAAAGCTTTCTACTAAAATCGATACGCTTTGTTGCCCCTGTCCTAGACCACAGGATACATGCAATGTGTAATCACATAGAAACCTTTTTAAAAAGCAGCAAATGCCCTTCTTTTCATTTTGTGTAAAGAAAATTCTAAGCAAAGTTTGGTTCTTTAGCTTAAGACAGAATTGTAAGATAATTATCTTTTGTAAACCTTGTGACAATCACAACCTAGCCGAGAATAAATGGTATAATTCTTAAGTATTCTGGGGACATGTAACCTTGAAAATTTGAGTTTCCATCATCCACTGGTGGCTGTTTCCCTTAGTAACAAGAGTTAACATTTATTGAGAAGTTACTATCTGTCAGGCGCTATGCTAAATGTGTTTTTTTCCCCATGGAAAAGTTTATTTAATTTCCAGAAAATCTTAGGAGGTCTGTACCATTGTCTTGGTTTTACAGATGATGAAACTGAGGTTCAAAAAGATAAAGTAATATTTTCAAGGCCATGTAGCTATTTAGAGGTGGAGCCTGGATTTTAATTCAGGAAGGAGATAGACTCATAATCACCACACCACACTGCGTTTCTTTTCTCTCGCTTTGGGATAAAATTTAGAAAACACATTAGCTATGTATTTTCTTCCTTTTTTGGGGGGACCTTCTCCCATTCAAGTTGGGATCTTGTGGCATCTGCTGCTTGGGAAAGGGTCATTGTATAATAGCAGCGCCCTCTTGGCGGCAAAGGAAAATGAGTTGAAATCTTGGTTTTTGAGTTTCAGAATGGTCCAGGTATATATGATAAGATGATTTGAAAGGGTACTAAGGATACTTCATTAATAGAACCAGTACCCCTCTCCCCCCAACTTTGTAATGTTTGCTGGTGAGGGAAGGACAACGTATAAAAGAGGACAGACTCGAGCTGAAGCTGGAAGGATGCTGCTGGGTCCTGGGAGGGGTCTCTCAGATTGCGCCCCAGCGTAAAGATAGGGCGCAGAGACAGAATACTCAGATTTGTTTAGGAGCTCAGAAGAGGCCTATGAACACTTTCTATTGAAAATTCAGAATTTTTTTTTTTTTTTTTAGTGACAGGGACTTTTTCCATAATAGTGAAAGAGGAGAGGACCTCTTGAATGGGTTGCCTGAACCTGAGACTCCTGTAGAGACCCCGAGCCTTCCAGCCTGGCTTGGAGATCCACAGAATGTTTTTCGAGAGTCATGGAAAGCTGGTAGATCTGCCCAAAGAGTGAGGGACCTAAAGAGCCATGTGGGCAAGCTGAGGAGGGGAAGACATGATTTCCAGTGGGCAAAGATCAGGCGGGGGAAGGATAGGTCACTCAGTGCCAATGGTGTTGAGAGAAGCCGATGACCGAAGGCCAGGAATCTCCCTTGCCCCTACCACCTCACACCTGTCCTGGCATTATACGACCTCTTGAATTCAGACATAAGCCCCAGGCAGGTGTACTTTAAGGGGAATCCTCAATTGACTAATATTAATTTGCCACTTGGTAGAATATGGTTTGAAGTAGAAATTAAGCTCTATAAAAAATGGAACAGTTCTATCTCCTGTACACCTGAGTTTTGCCTGAGATTTGTACCCTCTAGACTCCAAAGAGCCCTCCAAGCCCTTTGCTTAGAAGTTTCATAAAATACAATAAAGCAAAAAGAAAATGCTTGATGACTAAATTTAGGCCAAATCAAGTCAATGAAGTAACCTATTCTCTCAAATAGGTAGTCCTCCCTTTGCATGGTTCCCACATGCAGGAATTCCAGTCACTACGGTTTAGTTATACAACACCAGTCCCCCAACAAAAGGGTTACCATTTCAGTTACCAGGGTGTACTAACCACGCATTACTGCCTAGAGTACGCACTTTACTGCTGTTCAGTCACAAATCGTCATGTAAAGAACAGATCACGTCACGATCAGTGACCAGTCACGTCACTTTATTCGAAGTCCATCAGTGACTGGTCACTGCACAGCTGTTCTTCAGTTCATGGCCAGAAAGCAAAGTGCACAGTTTTGCTGTCTCCTTGTCTCCAAGTGACAAACTCACATGACATTTTACAAAAAATAGATAATTGAAGCAGGGGAACTTGTCAACAAAAATGAAGGTGGAGCAAAGAAACAAAAAATGATGGAAGTGAAATTCAAAAGTAGTTATGACAAAAAAGATGAAGATGTCTTAGAGGAAGTGACAGTGAAAAACAAAAACAAAAAGAAAAAAATCCCCAAAACCCAAACCAAAAGAACTCTTAACATTAAAGAAACTCTTAGTGATATCACATGACATTTAAATTATAAAGAATGAAATGTTGAAGCTGACCCAAACTTAGAAAAGAACATAACAATTCAGTAAGACACAGAATAGATATTTCCTCCATATCCTGTTGTATTAAGGGAAAAGGGCAAGAACGGCTTAAAGTACTCTTGATAAGATTTTTGCAAGACTAAACACTTTAACTTTCAATATTTCTAGTTTTTCAAATTATAAAGTACAAAATAAATCTTAATTTTCTATTGTTTTCATTTCTCTCTATATTTACAATTGACAGTAAGAGATGATTTATGATTTTGACAAAAATTTTAAAGGTCAGAGAACAGTCACAACTTTTCCTGTAGATTATTAAGACCATTTGTGTGATTTCAGCTTGCATGGTCATTTCTGTGGTTCCACATCACCATGCAATGTGAGAACTGCCTGGATATAGAAATATTCCTTTACCTGCACATGTAAAATCCACCTGAAAACATCTCCATCTCAAAATACTGCACACCTAAATATTCTCATGGTGCTCTCAAGGTCAAGAGTTGCCCTGAAATTGGTTTTCTCAGAGAAAGAACAGCCACGTGAACTATGCCCTGAGGCCTTTTGAGTCCTAGGAGCAGGGTTAGTAAATACCTTCTCTCCAATAAGCCTTCAGTGTCCTGTTGTCCCTCTCTGTTGTTTAATAGTCCTGAGTGGTTGTCACTGCTCATTTTTGGTATTGTTAACACATCATCTCATAAGTGGACCGATGGTCATTGTGTGGGACATTCACAGACACAGACGTTTGCAGTCCAGTCATTACTACTCATTCTCCCTGTCAAGTTTTACGTAGAAATACGCCTTGAGGGACGTGAAACAATCAGACACTTATATTAGCAGAGAGGATAACAGATGTGCTCTTCTTTTATTGTCTCTGGGGTTCTTTTAGATCATCTGAAATGACTACATGAAGTTTAAAAATATTTCACCAAAAATGCTTAATGCAAGGAAAAGTTGTGTTTTTCACACATGATGTTTGTCAAGACAACTTTCAAGTGCTCTTAGACAAAAGAAAGGTTAATGCTTTTAAATACAGGACTTTATAGGTGCAAAACCATTCTTGCCTAAAAACTCTTCAAACATACTTTTACAGGTAAATATCTATGTCTATAGGAAAGGAAGAAAACAAAGAAAGAAGAATTGGGGAAATGGATATTTGTTAGATAGCTTATCAATTCTAGTCTTTTGCAAGACTGGTAAGCTTATTTTATCATTTCATGAAAGGCATACAAAGTAATAGGTATTTGTGTGTGCCTGTGTGTGAGTGTGTTTTTGTGTGTTTTCTTGGCACATTTGAATGAAGAACAGATGATCAACTTTTCCTTTCTTTTTCATTTTTTCTCTTCATTCTACTCACAACACATATATACAGTATTAAACTTTTTGAGTGTGGACAATTCTCTTTTATATTTATAGGACCTTCTCATTCAAGAACCTTCAGGCACATTCCTGATATTCTAGTCATTAATCTATACAATCCTCTATTAAATTGGTGCTAAGTTTTCATTTTAAATGGGAACAATTGGGATGATTTTTATTTCTACCCCAGCATAATGATATAGTTGATTTATAAGAATGTTGTTAAATATGATGCCTTTGAGGAACCCTAGATGATTTATTTAGTTTTTATTTTTTAGCTTTCAGAAAATCATACCACACTTGTGCTGACTGGAAAAGTTCAAAGTGGTGGTCTAAATGCTGACACTGAATAAATAAATCCAGCTATGCATTTATAAAGAATGAGACTGTGACTTGAGATATTCTTTAACTTCTGTGGCAAATGATTATTAAGTCTTACGATCTTAGATGAGGTAGGCCCCTTACAGACAATTCAAACTTTTAATAAATTGAGGAACTGAGGAAGAAGAAGTGAACTCTGGCACAAGATCATAATCTGCTGAATTATCAGTTGATTGGACTTCTAATTCCAGACATATTACAGTAACTTATATTAGAGTTAACCTCCTTCTGTAAATAATTATAAAACTAAACAAATTATATGAGAATATAGTTTTTTAGGCATTGGAAATAGGCAGCATAAGGCTGTGATCCCTGGAAGAAAAGACATGAGGTGAAATTTATGTTTACCACAGCTTTTTGACTAATGGCACTTTCCAGACCACTAGTCTGGTTCAGGGAAGTAAGGCCCAAGTGGAGAGTGTCAGTTTTACTGAGAAAGCAGAGATTGGAATTCATGTCTGCTAAGGTGGCTGGAGTATGCAGGCCAGGGTTCCAGAGAGGAGAATGCTGCCGGTGTTGAGTGCAAGAAGTCTGTGTGGAGCTTCCCCTTGGGCTCTTGACCAAGGGTTGGACTATGAATGTGTAGGGTAAGATTCTGCAAGGACTAGGAGAGAGAGCTACTGGGGTCAGAAAGCTGAATGAAGCTCCCACAGGTCATGAAGTGCTGGAAGACACTGAAGCTCTAGCCCAGCCAAAGTGGACAGGCCACATTGAGCATCTGACTATTTAGTTCAGACATCCAAAAGGCCATACTTTAGGAGTAAGGACCGCATTTTAGAGTGAAGGCCACACTCTCAATTAGAGAATACATTGAAATAGAACCACACTAACAAAACCCAAAATTGTCTGTGTGGATCAAGAGGATCTGCCAGTAAATTATCTGACAGCCAGAACTACACTGAACATCCTTTAAAGGAAGACAGTATAATTCAAACTCTCTACAATGTATTAATCACAATATGCAACAAATAAAATATTATTAAATATGTGAAGAATCATCAAATTATAACCCATAACCAAAAGAAAAAGCAGTCAATTGAAACAAATCCTGAAATTGCCAAGATTTTAGAATTAACAGAGAAAGATTTTGTAACAGCTATTGTAAATATGTTCAATAATTTAAAGGAAATGATACTCAAAATAAATGAAAAGATGGGAATCTCAGTATGAAATGGAAAATATGCAAAAGAACCAAATGAAAATTTTAGCATTGCAAAATACAATATTTGAAATAAAAACTGCATTGAGTGGGCCTAACAGTATATTGAATAGTGCAGAAGAAAGAGTCCATGAACTTCAAGAAAAGCCAATAGAAATTACTCAAACTGAAGAATACCAAGAAAAAAAGATGGGTTGGGGAAGAAGAGAGCCTCAGAGATCTATGGAAAAATATCAAGTAGTCTAAGATACATGGAAGTAAATTCCTGAAGGAAAGGAGAAAAAGAATGGGACAGAAAAAAGAAACTATTTAAAGAAATATTGGCCCCAAATTTCTTAAACTAGATGGAAAACATCCATTTATAGATCCAATTCAATCAGGATAAATACAAAGTAAATGAAATCTAAGTATGTAATAATAAACTTGCTAGAAACCAGAGATAAAGAAAAAAATCTTCAAGTCAGCCACAGGGGGAAAATTTAAAAAGAAAGAAAAAAATAAAAAGAAAGAAAAGGAGGAAAAAGGCATTACATGATGGGGTACAATGATAAGAATGATTACTGACTTCTCATCAGAAAAAATAGAGGTAAGACAATGAAGTGATATTTTTAAAGTTCAGAAAGAAAAAAAATAATAACCTGTCAACCTTGAATTCAATATGTAGTGAAAATATACTTAAAAATGGGAATGACATGAGACGTTTTCAAATAAATAAAATTTGAGAGACGTCATTATCAAGAGACCCATACTAGATGAAATGTAAAAAGAATGTAAGAAAACTTACTCAGTGTGATAAACAGCATCTTGCAAAAACCCCCACAGCTAACATCACACTCAATGGATGTTAGTGGTGAAACACTGAACGGATTTACCCTAAGATGAGGAACAAGGCAAGGATACCCACTTTTATAGATATCCACTTTAACAACTTCTATTCAGCATTGTATTGGAGGTCCTTGATAGCACAATAAGGCTAAAATAAATAAAAAATAATGAAAGGCATAAAGATAAAAAGCTCAAAATCATCTTTATTTGAAGATGATATAATAGTGTATGTAGAAAATCTTCAGAAAAGTACTAGAACTAAAAAATAATTGAATAAAGTCACTGGATATAAGGTCAACACTTAAAATTATTTGTATTTCTATGTTATAGCAACAAATAATTTGAAAATAAAACTTAAGAAAACAATAACATTGTAACACAATCCATACAATAAGTAGAAATAAATTTAACAAAAGATGCTCAAGACTTCTATATTGAAAACGTCAAAAAAATGCTGATGGTAGTGAAATAAAACCTAAGTAAAGGAGAGTTACATTTTGCTCTTGGATGAAAGACTCAATATTGTTAGGATGTCACTTTCGCCCAGATTGATTTATAGATAGACTCAGCACCATTCCAGTCAAAATTCAAATCCTTCCCTTCCTTTTTTTGAGAAAATGGCTGATTCTATAATTTTTATAAGAAGTGAAAAGGGCCTAGAAAAGCCAAAACAATTTTGAAAAAGATCAAAGTTAGAAGAATTAAACTACCTGATTTGAAGACTTACTATAAACCTACAGTAATCAAGACAATATATTGCTGGCATAAGGATAGAAAAATATATTAATGGTATAGAATAGAGAGTCTAGAAATAGATCCAGATATATATGGCCAATTGATTTTCAACCAAGATGCCACTATAATTCAATGGAGGAATGGAAAATATTTTCAACAAATATTTTCAACAAGATTCATCTTGGTCCCTTCCTCATATGATACACAAAAGATGGAGTAAAAACTTAAAGATAAGAGTATAAATTTTCTGGAAAACAACATAGAATACCACCGTGAACTTGGTACAGCAAATGTTCTTAGATAGAATGCAAAAAGCATGAACCACAAGATTTTAAAAAATTATTAAATTAAACTTGATCAAAACTAAAAGCTTCTAATAATCAAAAATCACCATTAAGAAAAGAAAAGGTGAGCAACAGGCTGTAAAAAAAAATTGTAAAAAATTTATCTGCCAAACAATTTTATCAAGATGTAAAGAATCTCTACCTATTAATAACAAAAAGACAAACAACTCTATAAAAATGATCAAGAATTTTAAAAAGAAGACAGGCAAATGATCAGTAAGTACTATAAGTAAGTGTAAATGGGCTCAAAATTATTTGTCATCAGAAAAATGCAAATTAAAGCGCAGTGAGATAGGCTTTCAGAAGAATTAGAATGGCTTTTGTTCAAAAAGACTCATACCACTAATTAAACATTTGTGAAGATATGTATTAATAGAAACTGGATCTCCCACCCATGATTGGTGAGAGTATAAAATGGCATAATTTTGGGACATTGGTACTTTCTTATAAAGTTAAACATAAATAACCTTCATAACTGCACAGTTCCATTCCTATGTTTTTTAACCCAAGAAAGATTTAAGCACATCAACAGAAGTCTTGTAAAAGAATGTTCATAGCAGTTTCATTTGTAAGTCCCAAATCAGAAATGGCCCAATGTCCATCAAAAGGAGGATGAATAAGCAAACTGTGGTATAGTCATATAATAAAATACCACTCAGCAATAAAAACGAATGAACTAACGATATACTGAACCATATGAATGAATCTCAAAAACATTATGTTGAGCAAAAAAAGGCAGACTCAAAAGAATAAACACTGTATGATTCCATTGATATGAAATTCAAGAAACGATAAAAGTACTCTAGTGAGATTTTGAAATCAAAACAGTGGTTGTTTGGGGGTTGGAAGGGGTTGTATAGGAGTGTGTATGAGGAAACTTTATGGGGAGATGAAAATTTTCCATATCTTAATTTGGTTGTGGCTACATGGGTGTTTACATTTATTTAAGGTCTAGGATTTCACTGCATGTAAATTTTACCTAAATAGAAACAAGTTAAAAATTTCATTGATTGAAGGTTTTTCAGATAAACTAAGTAAGTTCTGGAGCCAAAAAAATCACAGTTATTTGAAACATTTGCAAAATATGTGGAAAAAATAACATTTTAACTACATGAACTTAATACCCACAAGCATTATGTAGGGGGTGAGGTGAAGTCATGGAAATTGTCATCTATAAATGGTTATAAGCTCCGAGTAGCAGTGATGTAAAGTAAGCATCCTCCCCCTGCCCGCCCCACCCTTCATCTTCTCTTCTGTTAGACTCAGTGATCTTATTCAAAGGTCTGGGGACTTTTTCACGTCAGCAATAATTTTGGTTTGTCTATGATTCTATTTTATTGTAGGTAAAAAAGGGATCCAAAAATGTGCAAGGGGTCTGCGAGCACCATAAAATAGACTCACTCTCTGGGTAGAAAGAACAGACCGGTTGGAGACCAGTTGGAAAATCTGGCTCAGGCGAGGGAAAAAGGCTGGGTGGGTAGAGTAGCAAAGAAAATCAACCACTAGATAATGTTTTCTCTGCCAAGTAAAGCCTGTGGCTTAGAAAAGTCTATGTGATCTGGCCATCTCTTACCTTTCTGACCTCTTCTACTCTTCCTTTTGCTCACTCTGCTGCAGTCGTGTTGGCCTCACTGTGATTCCTTGAAAGACCTGGCGTGCTCTTACCTCAGGGCCTTTGCACTTGCTCCGCACTTTGCCTTAAATTCCTTTCCTCCAGATAAGCACAGAGCCCGCTCTTTAAACTCTTTTAAGTTTTTGCTCACATGTCATCTTCTCAGTGAGGCCATCTTTGACCACTGTAGTTAAATTTGAACATCTTCCCTTTATCTGACTCTCCTTGCTCCCCTTCTTTCCTTAATAGTTTTTTCTACAGCAGTATCACCTTATCATATTCTATACCATTTACTTATTTATTTTGTTTATTGTTTGTTGCTCTGGGTCCATATTATCTATGTTTGAAAGCCGGTCTGCTAGTTCCTGGCTGTGTGACCTTAAGGAAATCACTTAACCTCTCTGTGCCTAAATAAAATGGGTACCTACCTTATATGATTGTTACGAGGATTAAATGAGTTAACACCAAAAAGCATTTAGAACGGTGCCCAGCATGTTTAAGTGTTCAGTAAATATTAGTTACTGCTGCTATTCAGAAATCTATAGATAACCTTTCTTGTTTAGGCATCGTTCAAGGTCCTGTGTACTGTTAAAAGGGAATTTAAAACTAGGGTCCTATCTAACCCTCAAGAAATTTATAACTGAATTTTTATGCAGTTCCCTTTTCCCAGAAAACTTTTTTGGACTCTACTTACTAAATTTCAATGTATTCTTTAAGACCCAGCTCAAAGTTGACCTCCTTGGTGAGGCCACCCCATTTTCTCCAGGTGGAGTAAGTTCTCTTTGCCCTGGATACAAAGCATTCATTTATTCGCTTAACTACAAACATTTATTGAACATGTAATCATGGGCCAGTTGAGGGATTAGGGATAAAGAGAAGATTAAGACATGGGCTTTGATGTTGAGCAGCTTGTATCACAAATTCCTCTTATAGTGCTTGTCTGGCCCATGGTATGTACAAATGTGTTTACTGAAATGATTGAAATAATGGGGGTGTGGACAAGAAATGCATAACAGAGATAAGTAAAAGTGATGATGATGATGACGATGGTAGTAACAGCTAGTACTGGTGGACCAGTTACCTAAGTACTGCACATATTTTATCTTAATTTAATCTGTGTAGCAACAGAAACAGCAAGGTTTATCATTCATAGTTTATGGATGAGTAAACAGGCTCAGAGAAGCTAAGCAATCTGTCCAGGGACAGAGCTATCATTACAACTCAGGACTGTTTGCTTCCAAAGATCATTTTTGCCCACTATTCTAGACATCAGAAAGATGCTGCCTAGTATCATTCTGGAAACATTTTGTGGTCAACTACTTGTGTCTGAGTATTTGGTGTCTCTTCTCCTGCTATTTTTCTTTCTTTAGACTCTTCAGACACAGTTACGGACATAAAAGTTGTGGACCAATGGCTCCAGGGAGTCGTGTTTCAATTAGCAAATCTGAAGGCAGTGTGGTCAGCTCTCCGGATTCTGATATAACCTATTCTCTCCTTTTTCTTTTTTTCAGTATAGTTTAAAATGTGCTGATAGAGAATTGGACTGCTGACGGTAGCACCAACCTACCCATCAAAAAGAAGGAGGCTGTGGGGAACAGTTAGGAAGAACATAAAGATATTCCTTTCCATTTTTAAAAGCCTTTACTGGCGGAAAGAGAGCGAGAAAGTTAGGAGATGGTCCAAGGGGGCCTTGCATTTCATGACTTTAAAGGTACTTAGCGTGGGGCAAGAAGTTATTTTTCTTTTTTGGCTTCTCTAAATAAGGCAAGACAGATCATCTCAGAAAACAAAGGAGGGCTCTATTTTAGCAACTAATGCAATATCAGCCTTGGAAATTGTTATATGCTCTGATATGTTTCAATGGATATCTCTTTAGTCAGAATTTTTTTGGGGGGATGTAAAATCATGTAGTTTTAATGTACATAACTTTAGATAAAATCCCCAATTTTGTATCAAATGAGCTAGTCAAGATGAAAATCTGAGTTTATTTTATTAGACTTTTCTCAAGAATGCTTCCATTACAAGATCAGCGTACTCTGTAAGGATGGCTATTTGCTTCAGAATCAGCATACACAGAACAAAATAAGCATCTTAAATGATTTTTAAGAAAAATATTAGCTAGTCTGTTAAATAAGTCAGGAAAAGGAATGGTAGCATATAACATTTTAAGCAACCTCAAGAGTGGATTCACTTTGAGGAAAATGTGTACATCTCAGGAAGTATAATTTGCTTCTTCAGCCCTGAGATAGGCACCAAAAAAAAAAAAATCAATCAGTTTGAACCATACCCCAAAAGAAAGTTTAAAAATTGTGTTCTTATTATGATTTCCTCCAAGAAAATCTGTATGTATCAATATTAGCAGAATTATTGTAAAAGGATAGATTTGATAACATTAAATGAAATGGTGAAGACTTCTAATATTAAAATTAGAGTTATGTATGAAAGAAGATAGACAAGGCAATTCTCATATAATCAGATTATTAGAGTATCAGTATTGCTATTAACTTAGAATTGATATTATTGTATTGATGCTCTACCTTTTTTATAGCAAATCTTAACAAATTAAATTCCTTCAATTTTCTATATTTCATTCTCTATATTCTCTAAGCAATTTATGTGTTGCCTATTTTCAGAGACTGTTGCATTTAATACTGTTTTTGGATACCATAGTAATTATGTCCTTAAATATTGGATATAAAAGTCTAATTACATAAGGTCATATTGAATCCAGTTGGTAACATGGTTTAAGTAGTTTTGACTCCAATTTTGAGATTTCCTTGACCCTTTCTCTCAGAACCCAATTGATAATATTATCGCATTGCTTTCCATTGAGTTTATCGTTCCTGGAGCAGAGCTATCATTGTACTAGAATATAAGCAGTATGATAATAGGAATAGGAACACGCCATGTCTTTTTAATGTTAGACTAGAACAGGCATTCAATACTCTTTGCCGGATGAATAAATGAGAGCTTGACATAATAATTATACCACCACCATTTATTGTGCCATACCTTAGGCACTTAATTTTTGCTTTTTATACATTAATTTCATTTTCACTAAGACTAAGATTGGAGAGTTTAAGTACCTTGTCCATGTTCAAGCGCCCACAAGTGATAAACTCAAGCCCAGTTTGCTCTTTCCCTGGGTCTTCCAGAAGCTGCTCCCTTTCTCTTGTTCTGCAGTACTTTTTTCCGTCAGGAGTGCGCTCTCCAGACTGGACACTGTTAGTGGAGAGGGTGAGTGGGTCATCGTGGCCCTGCTTCCCCAGCCCCTGAGCGGCCTCTGAGCCCTTTAGATCTGGAGCTGTGGGGTGGGTGGTCGGGCACTCAGTCACTCTGCGTTTCTAGCAAGAGCTCACAAGTGCGCTTCTGCTCTGTAAATGTTCTCCCTTCCTCCCGCGGGGTTGTCAGTGCTGAGCTGGCGCCTTACAAGCAATATGATGTAAAGTTTGCCCTTTTCTGGGCCCTGGTCAGTATTTTCACCAGATCAAAGGGAGAAGCATATTGGAGCTGTGAGGCAAACACCATTTTGAATTGAAAGTCATTTTGACTTTGCATTTTTAATTGTATTAACAACAATGTACTGGAGTCACTTATATAATGTTTATAACTTGGCCTAGTCAATGGACTTATTCACTGAATAATTTTTAAAAATTAAAATTTATAGCCTTTTCTTTTTTTGTCTCTGCCCTTTCCCCTTTGAACCAAGCAAAACCAAACCAACCAAACTACATAAAAAAGACCAGGTTTGCATATTTTTTTTTTTTTTTTGAGACAGAGTCTCACTGTGTTGCCCTGGCTAGAGTGAGTGCCGTGGCGTCATCCTAGCTCACAGCAACCTCAAACTCCTGGGCTCAAGCGATCCTCCTGCCTCAGTCTCCAGAGTAGCTGGGCTACAGGCATGCGCCACCATGCCTGGCTAATTTTTTTATATATATTTTTAGTTGTCCAGATAATTTCTTTCTATTTTTTTTTTTAGCAGAGATGGGGTAGGTTTGCATATTGAATCTAGAATGTTTTGACTCTAAGGAAATAACTTATTTATTCACCTTTAGTTTGGACGAATATATCTATGGGTACTAGATTTTAATGCCATTAGTCTGAATGTCAACTTTCATGTGCATTTACTTAGACTAGATATCAAATGTGGAGTAGATGGCTTAGGGTTACGTGACTCAGGACACTGCCATGACTTCTTGTCTTTGTGTTTTGGCACCTGAGCAGACATTTCATCTCAAGACCATGCATGTCCTCTAGCTTATAAATATGTTTTATTAGTGATATATAAATATTGAGAACTAATATCAAAATGTGCTATGAAACCATTCACTTTAGTAAACTATAAAATAATGAGTGGTAAAGATTTTAGTCTGTTTTATTAATTATTATGGATAGCAACACTTCAATTCCCATTAGAGGACAAATTATAGTCACGCATTGCTTAACAATGGGATACATTCTAACAAATGTGCCATTAGGTGATTTTGTCATTGTGCCAGCATCATAGACTGTATTACACAAACCTAGAGGGTATCGCTTACTACACACCTAGGCTATATGGTGTGTAGCCCATTGCTACCGGGCTTTAAACCTATTCAGCCTGTGACTATACTGAATATTGTAGGCAATTGTAACATAATGATAAGTACTTGTGTGTATCTAAACATAGAAAAGGTAGAGTAAAACTACAGTATTAAGATCTTGTGGGACCACTGTGGTATATACGGTCCGTCGCTGACCGAAGAGCCATTATGCCGAGAATGACTGCAGTGTGACTCCTCCCTGCAATTTTTTAAAACCCTAAAATGCAAACCATTTAATCTTAGTCAGAGTTTTTGTTTAACGCGTTTTTCCTCCAGCTTGGATGAAACTGTCAAACTTACATCTGGATGACTTATAGAAAATGAAAAGTAATTGAATAATACATTTATTCCATAAACTGGGAAACATGCTGCAGCTGGGCAAATATTGCTGACTCAGCATTGCTTCTTGTCATCTAATCTTTTTACTTGCAATTAAGAAAAAAAAGTCCCAATTTTCATACCTTAAACAGACTTCTTGAAATAGATTTGAAAACAAGAGCCTGTTGCCAGAGGGAGCAGGGTTCACCAGCCCTGTTCCCACCGTCTCTGCTTGCCCGGAATGCCGGTGGGGTGGTGACCATGACTGACAGCAGCAGGCTTAGGTTGGTGTGAAGGCCGAGGGCTCCAGGCCGATGAAACACCTCTGGAAACGTGCCCAGTGGAAACACAGACCGGCATGGGTACGCTTTCATGCCAAAGGTTTTCGGGAATGGGTCCAAAAACATCTTCTGTAAGAGGAAATGAGAGAGGAAATAGCTTGTTATTCCAAAGGGGTGAGCAGGTTGGGGTGAGAGTTGAAAGAAGGGTTGAAAAGAGAGAAAAATAATCGAGCTGTGAAGGTGAGGCTGTGCCGAAGAGGGGAAGTGAGTAGCTGGAGCTGGAAATGTTAATAAGCTCACAAAGATAAGGAGGAAGTAGGGACTGTTTGGAAGGTAAACACACCGTAATGGAAAGGGCGGCCTTGCCAAGAATAACAGCATCAAGATAATCAAAGGAAAAGGCTAACGTAAATGTGAGGAAAAAGAGAAAACGCTGAACAGGTCTTAACTATCAGAACATGCCAACTCATCATTTTGTAATTGACAACATAAACAGGAAAAGGAAAGAAAGGCATTCTGCAGCTACGCACACAGATATTCCACCCTGTGATATTTGTGTTATCACACAGCTTTCTGTTGGCTCAGGTATAGTGGGACGTCTTGGGTGGGGTGAGAATTATAACTCCCATTGTTTAGCTCTCTGGGTCCCGTATGTTCTGTGTATTTGTCAGAAGGCCATGATACCAGGATACTTAATTAACTTCCTGAATTGTGTTATTTTGTAGTGTTAATGTCTGTAATTTAGTGGGCTATAAAACCAAGTCATGTATCTCTTTTATGTATAACATTTTCTTGAGGTCTTTTCTACTAACTAATGGAGTGCCTAAAAAACAATTTTAAAAGATGATCAAGCTTATTAAGTAGTATATTAACCACACACATCACATTGCATAACACCCCACCCTATTCTGTTCTGTAAGCAGTTAATGTCAAGCTCTAATCTGTGTTCTTTTAGTTCTTGAGCATTCCACAATCTTCTTTCTAGAATAAAACTGTTCAGAAGACTGAAAGCTTCTCCAGGGAGAAGGGAATTATAAAGTCCACAGGCAAATAAAAATAACATGTACTTTTTAGTACCGAGATCCAAATTAGACTTCTAATTCGGTCAGATGAAAGCAATGTTGGGATCGCTTCCCTAAATTATTACCAAAAATAATGCTTATATGTAACTTCACTTATTGTAAAAGAGTATAAGAAAGACCAGTAAATATAGTTTCCTGTGTGATGAAATTCACCAATCTAATTTGTCTTTAATGCTTCTCTTTAACAAAATTCTCCTGAAGGGTTGTTCTATGTGTATCTAGATTTAGAATACTAGGTACACACCACTGCAAAAAAGTGTGTCAATACATAAAGCTCTAGGAATGGTATGTAAGTAACCGAACTTTCTATTGCTTTATTTCATCTCTTTGGTTAATTTTATGATGTTTAATCTCATTTGACCCTTCAAAAATATTTTCATAAGTTGTTTCTTTACCGGTACATAGCATCACTTACACAGTAGTTCATAGAATCATAAAAGCTTGACGTATTTCTTCTCTTTTGCCAGGAGCAATTGGTGACAAATAAGATAAAAATAGAAACTTTAGCCTTGGCTCTTTCACCACTATAGGAGCCCGAGGATTTATCAGTATTATCTATGTCTTCTCAAAATGTAAAGGACCAAGAAAGACATTTGAATGGACAAGCTCTTTTAAAGGCAGGACATCTATTTGGCTGTCAGACAAGCAGGTGTGCTGGAGTCCTGGAGACACAGCCTAGCCCTGGCTGTGTCACAAACTACTTGTGTAACAGAAGGAACAAGTCAAGTAAGAAGGGAGAAAAAGAAAGGCTGCCTTCTAGTGAGGCTGGGGAGATGAGTATAGGGGAAGAAAGAACAAGGTCTGAGAGGACATTTTTCATAAAGACTCTTAATAGATTGTTGTTGGATTTTGGAATTGAGGAGATGGGTCTCCATCACCGGGCTATACTGATATTACTAAAATGGGCTCACCTGGTTATTGGTACCCACTGGAAAAGGATGTTTACTCTATAATTTCTTTTTAATTTTTTAAAGAAGAACTTTGGTTAGGGTTATCTTATTGCATTGGAGGGGAATATTTATGTACTTGATTTCAGTTTTTTGTTATACATAACTGTGAACCATAATCTTAAAGAATTTAAAGCCCCTTTTTAACACACCTCAAAAATATGGTGTAGCCCTTAGTTATTTATAGTACTAGAACACAGTGAGTCTGGAACAATTAAAATATGGAAATACTTGGAATCTTGGATTTAGAAAGAGTCTGAAAAACTGAATCTCCAAAATTGTTATCACAATTTTTATTAGAAGAAAGGGAAATAGAGACAAAAACAAGGTAAAACAACAGATGTACAGTACAACCCCTAAATGTTCCCATGAAAAATTGAAGTTTGAATTGAACAATCTTGACTACGCACTTATTTCTATATTTTAGAAAAGGTTGCTTTTAAGCGCACTCAAGGCGGATACTGTGACTCATTCCTCATTGAGTTTCATCCCCACATTTCAGAATCTACCTTACTTTTTTTACACAGAGTAGAAGCCTGATATTTGTTTGCTATATCAAATTGAAAATAGGACTCAGATGTTTCTTGTCAGTTAAATCTCCCTGTTCATTGTAAATTTTCAATTATAGAGAATTATAAAAGTAGTGTTTAAAATGAATTTCCTCTAAAGTCTCTGGGATGCTGAAGTGAGGATACATCAAATCTAAGTTGTATCTTTCTTCCAAGTGGGGTCAGGATAGATAGAGACAGGCATTTATCTGGGTACATGAACCATGCTTTATGACTATTCAGAAAATGCCATTTATTTACTGCCCAGAAGGAAAGTGGATTGTAAGAGACAGAGACCACCAGACTGTTGTGTTATGGCCCCATCATTAAGGCATCAAGAGAGCCTCCTGGAAGAAACACATTTTTGTTTCAGTTCCCTTAGGACCACTAGACAAAATTTAAAGGATTTTTTTTATTCTGGGAACAGATTTTTTTTTTTTTATTTCATGATCTTATTGTTCACCAAAATGTCATAAGAAAAAAATTATTCACAAAACCATTTCTTCCTTTTGTCTCAGAGTGCGATCGGCTGTCAGGATGCATGAGGGAAAGTTTGCGGGAATGGCAATTACCTAATAACAGCCTCTTAAATACATCTTTTTTTTTATGGGTTGTGTTTGGAACCCACTTCCTTACCCTGCAGGTTTTATGAGTACTTAAAGCTAAGCTTGAATTTTCCTGTTTCTCGGGCAAATAAAAAGTGAAGTCTTAACTTAGTATGATTACTTTTTTATACTATGTAAAATTTGAAATGATTATTTTTATTTCATTTGATTAAAAAACCCCATAAAACCATTCTTGCTAGCAGATGCAACTCTCCTCTTTGGCTCCCATTTAGAGAAAGATGGACAGTCTTCCATCTTAGCATCTGAAAGACTGCTCTGGGTTAGGCTAAACCATTGGCAAGACCTCTCAGAAGACCCTTTTCTGTGGTCCAGACATGAAAGAGGAGTGGTAGCTGGATTTCTGCCTCCTTTCCTCCCGGGAGGGGAGGGCATGATAACTTACCTTCCCAGGATCAGAATGAAAAAACAATTGTATTACTGTAGTTTTCTGTTGCCACTGTCACAAACTAACCACAAATTTAGTTACTAAAAACAACTCAAATCTACGCTCTTACAGTTCTGGAGGTCAGAAGTCTGAAATCAGTTTCACTGGGCTGAAGTGTCAGCAGGGCCATGGTCCCTTAGTATGCTCTAGGGCAGTGGTCCCCAACCTTTTTGGCACCAGGGACTGATTTCACAGAAGACAGTTTTTCCATGGACTGGGGGGTTGGGGGGAGGATGGTTTCGGGATGATTCAAGTGCATTACATTTATTGTGTACTTTATTTCTATTATAATTACATTGTAATATATAATGAAATAATTATGCAACTCACCATAATGCAGAATCTAATGCAGCCGCTGATCTGACAGGAGGTGGAGCTGAGGCGCTGAGGCCGGTGATGGGGAGTGGCTGTAAATACAGATGAAGCTTTGCTCCCTTGCCTGGTGCTCACTTCCTGTTGTGTGGCTTAATTCCTAACAGGCCACGACCAATACTGGTTGGTGACCCAGGGTTGGCGACCTCAGCTCTAGAAGAAATCCATTTACTTGCCTTTTTCAGCTTCTAGAGCTGCATTCCTTGGCTCATGGCCCCTTCCTTCATCTTCAAAGCCAGTGTAGTAGCATCTTTTTTCTTTATTCTGCTTCCTGCTACTCTGTCTGCTTCTGTCACATGGGCTTCTTCTCTTCTGTGACCAAATCTCCCTCTGCCTTCCTCACGTAAAGATACTTGTGATTACACTTTGGGCTCACTTGGATACCAGAATAATCTCTCCATCTCAAGATCCTTAACTTCATGACATCTGCAAAGTCCCTTTTTGCCATATAAGGTAACATGCGAAGGTTCTAGAGATTAGGATATGGATATTTTTGGGGCCCTATTCAGCCTACAACGACCATCTTTCAGCCTTTTCTCAGAATGGCAGGGTGTGAGTCATGTTGTATCCAGAAGAGGCTCTTCACTATTTTTTGCTTTTGTGAAAATTTGCCATATAAAAACTATTGTTTCAGTAGAGCAAACAGAGAATTTCTGAATCACAAAAGTAGTTGTTTCTCCTATAGGAATTTAGGAAATAAAGGTGTCTTTATAGTTTTAAGTGAATTCCTATAAAAACTAAATGTTGCTAAGAAAATCCAACTTGGCTTCAAACTCAGAGTCTATGTTTTACCCATCATACCAGAAAGAAGACAAGAGGGTGAGGCTCCTCTAAATGACGCTAAGAAGAGGTAAGTACAGACAGACACAGGAAATAGTGTTGGCTTCTGAAGTCAGAGTCATAAGCTCAGGGTTTCAAGGTGACTAGACTTTCTAGATTTCCTGGAGTGGTACTTTCCATCCTGGTATGTTGGACACCTAGGATTTAACTTAGGTGAATTATTTGTTATTATGAATAAAAATCAGCCTAAAGAAGAACTTCAGAACCCAAGGCTGGTGCCTGCTAAAGGATAATGATAGAAGCCAGAGAGGGCCTGCCACCCCACCCATTCTTATCTACTCCAGGTCTTGTTCTGTCAGTTACTTTCATTTAGCATCATCAATCCCTCACTCTGCTCTGGTTCCTTGTGCTCAGCCTGCAAAATTCTTTAAATCTTCTCCATCTTCAATTTTATTTTCCTTTGGCACAGCCTCCCATAATGCTATTCCCCAATTCCCCTTCTCGTACCTAATTAGTCATTAAGTTCTGTGTCTTTGGCATCCTCATGACCATCTCTTTAACCTCAGCCCTGTTCTTGCCTTCTTGACTATAACAATCTTCTAATCTGTTCCTCTGTCCACAGCGCTCTGCAACAGCATGCTGTCCTAAAGCCATCTGTAATCGATGACTGTTGGAAATGCCTTCACGAAGTGCTTCCAGGTCTTCCAGACTGAGCTGAAATGTTGTCCCCTTCCCCATGGAGGAGGAATTGGCTGCCCCTCATTGTGTTTCTGGTCTGGCCCCCCAGGAGCTTGAAACTCTTCAAGGATCAGGGCCTGGCACAGGGCCTGGGGCCCGGGAAGTGCTCATGAATGTGTGTCGGATAAATCAAGGGAGTCCTAAGGAGAAGACTGATGGATGAACCAATGAAGTTACAGCAAAATGACTTTCACAATGAAGGAAAGATACTTTTCCATGTTATATAGAACCTCTTTCTTTCTTTTCTAGTTTCAGTTTGGACCTTAGAGGCTCATTGACCCTGGTCATTCCTTTCTTACATTAGAGAAAGGAACTTTTTGAGAATAATGTAAGATAATTAAATTAAGAGTCTCCAATGAACATCTTTGTTCCTACATAGGGTTAAAATTTTTACCCATTAGTCTCCAAACAAAATTTCCAGAAAGCTTTGCTTGTACTTTTTAAATTGGGAAAAACATTTTTACTTGGGCTTTCAATAATTCACAGGTGATTTGGGCAGTACTTACATTTTTTATAAGGTAGGAATTTATAGGTGGGGAATTTTCAAAGCATTTCTGAATACTGACTGAGGTCCTCTATTGGAAATTTCAATGCACTATAGAAGGAGGCAGCTGTCAAGAAGAAAGGAAACTAACATTTACTGAGCCCCAAATACTTGGCAAACACTCTCTTAAGTGCTTTCTCAAATGTCTCCCATCTGAAAACAACTTTGCTTGGAAGATAAGATGGAGTCATGTACCCAGGGCCTCTGCCAACAAGTCCATGTTCTGCAAGTATTGGGCTACATTTATACAAAGATGAGGCTGGGCACTGCCTGTGGGAAGAGCTGAGAAGGAAGATGTTGCACTGGCTCAGCCTCCTTTCTATTATTTGTGCAATTCAGCTCTGGCCGCAAAAAGCAAAGCAAAACCTTGTATTACTTAGACCTTCCTTCCTTGGAAGGCAGTTTATGCCCAGTTATTATAACTCAAAGACACCTCTTGCAATCTCTCCCCATATCTCCACCTCATATAGAACTGTGTTAGAACAGGTGAAGCTAGTGCCACAGAGACCCCAAATAGCAAGATGGAAGTGTGCTTGTCACAGTCCAGTTTGGAGGCAGCCCAGGGCTTGCATGGTATCTCCATGGTATAAGGGATCCAGATTCCTCTAGCTTGTTGCTATACCATTCCTAATTTGTGGCTTTCTCTCATGTCACAAGATGGCTTTCCACCAAGTACATGTTCCATCTAGTGGGAAGGAGAAAGGGAAAGGGGAGGGAAAGGCCACACCTCTTCTTGTTATGGGCATGATTTGGAAGCTGCAGGTATAATTTCTGCTCACATCCCATTGGCCAAAGCCTAATCAGATTACTACATTGAGAAACTATATTCTTCCCAGCCTGGCCACATGGAAGAGGGAGAATGGATATTAGATGTCAATTTTCTCTGCTATAGGATTATCAAGTGTATTTCAATGAAATGTATTTCAACTAAATGTGATACTCTTCATGGAAGGTGTTATGCCCCTATGTTTCTCCCTGTAGTTATATTTTCAGAGATTTGAAAATGTCAGGGAGATTTAGTGTCCCATTTAGATTGGAATGTTTGGCTACTGCCCAGCCCTGTAGTAGACTCACCTGTAGGTGGTATAGTCCCTTCTCACGGATGAGATCAGAGCAGCATCAACAATACGTGGCTTGTTTTTCTCTGGGTTTTCCCTGGTTCTCCCTTATCTTCAAAATTTAGCAAGATAGAGGATTTTAGTCATTTAAGAGAAAGTCTCAGACTCTGAGCCTAAATAGCTGCTACAGTCACGTACTAACAATATGGCATTTATATTCAATGACTAGTTCCTGGATTGTTCTTGTTAGAGAATTTTCTGGCAGCTAATAAAAATTAGGACATCCTTTCTGTTACCACTGATTAATCTTAAAATTATTTTTCGTCAGCACTCGATCATAACCAGTTCTCTTTCTTTTCTCCATATCAATGTCTACAGAAAGGTTAATTGTCTGGGATTCTCAAGTAGCTGTGGTGAAGCAACTGAAAAATCACTGTGTAACCACAGGAGTTGTCAACTCCCAGGGCCCCAGTCGCTCTGCCCGGCAGATCTCATTCAGGGGCCTCGCGATCAGGCTGAACAGAAGCCAGTCACGGCCAAGCGTTTTCAAAGGCTTAGGGCATCTGTATTTGCTCATTGTTCCCCTCCTTTGTCCCAACTCTGCTTCTTTCTTTCCTCTCTTCATCTTTTCCTGGAAGATTTTCTCCAGCTTGGATTTTCTAAACCATTTGAAACAGCTTTTCTATGTGCCAGCCCTGTTCAAGAGCTTTACCTCTCTTAACCATTTAATCCTCACCCATAAGATAAGAACTGTGAATTCTCCCGTTTTATAGGCTAGGATATTAAAACACTGAGAGGTTAAGAAACTTGTCCAAGGTTATATAACTGGTAAGTGGTAGAGCCAGGATTCAAAACTATTATTATCCATTTTCTATAAATTAGAAAAAGTTACAGCTACTCAAGCTTAAGTAACTTGCCTTCAGCTGCACAGGTAGTAGGTAGCAGAAGTGGAATTCAAGCCCAGCTCTCTGATCCCAGACCTACTGCTCTTCTTGTCCCCCTTGCTTAGCATGCACTATGGGCCTTACAAGACCAGAGCCACATGACAGGGGGTGGGGCTCCTTGTCTGTGACCTGTGATTCTCCCGGCAGCCTCCCCATACCCCACCCCCAGGTAGGAAACACTGATTTCATCTCAGCAGAGCAGAAAGGCAGCTGTTGCACATATGCCCTACCATACGGTGCTAGGGAAGTATTACCTATATTTCATATCCTTGTTCAAATCTCCACTCTCCCATTCACCTGCCAGCATAAGGAGTGCAGTTTTCTTTTGCAGGAGGATAATCTGAAATGCTGCTTTTGCATCGGAAAGCTAAGAGGTTCATATATCCTGCCTGGATAGGAACGTTTTTCAGCCTCAGAGCCTATAAAAATATTGTGGCATGAATGGTTCAGCTGAAACAACAGCATGCTGGGAAAATGAATCTGCAAAATGTACTTGAAATATTAGTCATCAGCATGGTATAAAACACCCCTTCTCTCATAGAGGGAGGCCTGTGCCTGAGAGCTAAGTACATTTTCGCCTGCAGAACCAGGTGCAGATTGTAGTTCTACAAACTCTCAACTACCCAAACCCATCTACTAATATGAAGATTAAAGACTAGGGAATATATCTCATTCGTCTGGGCTCCTGGCTTTTCTTCAGAGGTGATAGAAAACACGTGTCCTCATACTGCAAAGATATTGGAATATACACACACACACACATACACAATTTAAATAAATTTTATTAAATATATAAATATATACTGTATAATATATTTTATACTTGTAATCCAGGGGTGCAAAGGTTGTTTTTAAGTTAATCTGGAAACTAAAGGTTTTCTGACTTCTCTTTGTTTCCATAAAAACACTGAAACAGGGTCGGGTGGCCATGGCTCATGCTGGGAGGCTGAGGCCGGAGGATCGCGTGAGCTCAGGAGTTTGATCAGAGCAAGAACGAGCCCCCGTCTCTATTAAAATTAGAAAAATTAGCCAGGCATGGTGGCCCGCACCTGTAGTTCCAGCCACTTGGGAACCTGAGGCAGGAGGCTCACTTGAGCCCAGGAGTTTGAGGTTGCTGTGAGCTAGGATGACATGATGACACCACTGCATTGTAGCCCTGGCGGCAGAGCGAGACTCTGCCTCGAAACAAATGAAAAAACTTTGAAACTAAAAATGTAAATAAAAAAGTATTAAGACTTCCTAAAGGGCATTAATTTGGGTGTCTTGTGGAGAGGTGCATGTTGGGGGGATTGAATGTGGCTTTCATTAAAAATAATGATTAAAAATCTTTTTTTTTGGAAATCTCCTTGAGAGTTTCTACAGAATTTCAGCCCAAGTTGCCAAAGATTTTTGTTATTAGAGAGACTTCTTATCTTTATCTGCTTAGGTGATAGCTTTAAAATCTCTACCTGCATTTTTGGCAGGAGAGGTCAATTTTTATAAAAGTATTCTGATACTCCGTGAACTGTTCCCCCCTTGCATTTCGAGGGGGTGGTCACTGTGTGGGTGCCTGATCAGACAAGCTGTGGCGTCGCGAGAACATTCCCGGCCAATGCCTGTCCCCTCTGAAGCTCCCCGCAGCAGCGCAGGGGGCCGAGTTAGACGTCCACAGGCATGACTTGAAACATTTTTGTAATAACGCATTCAAAAAGCCCGAGCGAGCTGACAGCGTTGGATTTCCAAACGCATTGGAAGCACAGGGATTGATGCTCTGCTTTAATCAGCGGCCTCGTCGATCCTCGCGCTTCCCCGCGTGTCCTGCCGTGGTGGGCGCACAGCACATTTAAGTAACGGCTCCTTTGCAAGACACTTGTCAGCACAGCGAATTTCCCGGATGCCGGCAGGTTGGCCATTCGTCAAGGCGCCAGCATTTGGTGACTGCTGGTAATGGATTTTCATGTTTGTTTTATGAAGAGTTTCATTCAAATGCTTTGAAGAACTTGGGCAGCATTTAAGTGAACACAACTCAGCGTGTGACATGAACCGCGGAGCAGCAAACCGGCTCGTGGTGCCAGCAGCCTGCTCACGCGCTTCTGGGCTGGGTGGTTCCTGAAATTCCAAGAGGGCTGGGCTGCCTGGCTGAGCAAGAAGCCGTCCTGCCTCACCAGGGCCAGCCCTGGCTCTTGGAGGTGTTCTGGTCACACGGACTCAGCTTTATGACAGGAGTCCTGGGCTGAGGCCAGTTGGAGCTGCAGAGTGGAAGATATTCCTGCAGAGGTCCCAGAGGTGCCCGGGCCAAATGACGTCCAACTCCCTGAAGTTCTTCAGGATTCTGATCTAAGACGTAATGGCCAAAAATCAGCACTGGAGCGTTCACGCCAGTGCATCTCCAGGCAAGTCTGGTTGAGCGGCATGAGCACTGGACTGGGAGTCCTCAGGTGACAGGACTCGGGTGCTTGCTCTGCTCCTCCCTGACCATGTGACCTTGGCCACGTCTCTCCCTGGGTAGCTATAAAATGCTGCAGATGGATGAAAGCTCCTTAGAGTAGCCAGTCTGGGGAAGCGGGAACGGAGCCCGGGGGTGAGACAGCAGTGCGCGGCCGCAGCGCCGTCCCGTGTTCTCCCCGCACTGCAGCGATCGCAGGGAGGGACTTGCAGAAGCATGGCGAGCAGGAGACACCTCACGGAGTGTGACAAATGAAAAATTTTAAAACGACATTTACTTTTACAAGTCAGACATTTAAGTGGATCCTTTTTATGGAGCATTTTCAATTTTTATAGCACCTAAGAGACTTCTGCATCTCTCTCAATTCTTCTTCACATTAAAAATGAATTATAGTTTCATCCATTTTCAAAAAGAATTTTGGGGAATTTGTAAAACAGACAAAGGCCACATGTGCCCTGAGACAGTCCAATAACTGGAGCCAGTTTCTCCTCTTGATTGATATACTCGTCCTGGGGACTGAGGAAATGAAATAAAATGTCAAAATTTTACTACGAACCTGGTGTTTGGTATCATTAGTAAATATTTTTGCCGTCCCTCCCGCCATGTAATGTGTTTCTCAATGATTGTTCTGGAACGGTCACATGTACAAGAATAAGGAGGCATCGGTGGGCCAACATTCCGAGCCTAGAGTGCCAGGCAGCCGTGTGATGTGCCTGAAGACCCACGGCCACCATTCAACGAGGACTTGGTGCCAGGCATGGTGCTGACTATGGGGCGTGTCCTCACTCGTTTAACTCTCACGACAGCCTTGGGAGGAAAGCACTGTTTTGTCATCTGCATTTTTCATATGAGGTAATGGAGGCTCTGACAGGTTAAAGAACTTGTCCCGGGTGTAGCCCTGGGAACCCAGGCATGTGGTCCAGGGTCCTTGCTGGGCACTGCTGTTCTGTGTCACTACCTTGTGGCACCTGTTGGCCTTTGGCTTTCCCCTCCGGTTTTCATTGCACAGGGTCACGGCTGAAATTTCAGCAGGCTCTGCAAACTATGTTATTATGTGTAAGTTTCTCGGGAGCAGGGTCTGGGTTTGGTTTTATATCTAAGAGGTATTAATTTTATATTTTCTGGGTGATAGAATATTGAATTGAATGGCTAGGCCTCTGTGCATTCTGCACTTCGGGGAAGAGTCTAAAAGGCCGCTTTCTTCTATGGCGTGGAGCACTAATGGGGCTGTGCCACTCTTCCTTGGCCGGTTGGGGAGCCTCGGATTCCAGAATTTTTTCATCAGGCAGCGAATCCAGCCTATAGAGATGGACAGGGTAAGGAGAAGAGTCTTTATTCTAGATTTATTTGAACTGAAATGTAGTTGTCTGTGGCTCCTGCAACAAGTGCTTAAGCCCATTCTGGAGTTTTTCCCCCTATGCTGTCGGACATCTCACACGGACCTCAACCAACTGGAAAGCACGTTGAGGAGATGGAAGCCAGGCCTGTGAGGGGTCTGGAAACTGTATCTTGTGAAGAACGGTGGAAGGTGCTGGGAACATTTATCTCAGAAAGAGAAGCTTTCATCTGCATTAGTAATATTGTAATTCATGTAGTCTTTATGAATGAGGCAATTAATTTATCAAATATTTTAATTCACATCGTTCACTTTCCCAGTATTCCATGACATATTTGAAATATGGGAAAAAGCACCCTTACCACAGTTATTTTAAGAAGTTAAAAGGCAAATTCTATATAACCTATACCAATTCTCTAGAACATGGGTAGGAATTTGATTCTCTTATCTTACAACAGCTCCAGGTGTTGTTTAGGTGCTGGAAAATATTTGTTGAATGACTACGAACGAACAAAGTATGTGGATTGCTTAACAACGCCGTTCCTGAGAGTCTCATTGCCTTCATTATTATCCTAGTGGTTTTAAACTTACTAACAAAAGTGACATTTTAAAAGATGAAATCTTAGATAAAACTCGAATAGACAAATAAAAATATTTTTAATTAACATTTTCCTTATTTTAAAGCTAGTCAATGACAACAATAAAGCTGTTATGTGACAAACCAAAAATCTGAAAGCCAGTACTCTGAATGACAGTTGCAACCTTATAGCAGACTCAAAATCCAATTTATTTCTATTTTCTACTTTGCTTGCTCCATACTGTATCAAGAGAATATTGGTTTACACAGAAGTAGTTTGCTTTGCAATCTCAGGATACTCTTCAATGAAACTGATTCTGGAGCTCAGGACAACTAATAGAAAACGTGTGTTTCCAGGTTGAACCATTAAGAGTACAATATCTCTTTGCTCACAAACATCATCATCAATATGTCAGATTAGAAGTGCTGGAAACTTTGCACAAGTGCTAAGAGGATCTCCAATATGGATACATGCTAGCCATTTGTTAGTTACTGACCACCAGCCAAAATGCCATGAAGGAAGATACCCTGCAGGTTTGCCTGATCCTTGCCTAGATCCTTGCTGTGAAGTGTGCTTGGATGTCTGCACAAACATACTCTCCCATGCTTGCGGAACCTTGGAATTCCAAAGAATATTGGGGGTAGGAGTGAAGGAGGTAGGGAGGTAGCAAGAAAGCCTCATCAGTGAAAGGGACTGTCTGATTTAGACATTTATTCATTTGTTCATTTTCAAATATCTATTGAGTATCTACTGTAAATAAAAGGCTCCTCTTTAAAAGGCTTAAAATCCAGCTGTAGATAGAAAACCTATGTTAGGGAAAATGGAGACTCCAAGAAGAGTAGGATAATATAGTTTAAATCACTTTGAAAGAATACAAAGAGACTAACTAACTGGTGTGGGGTGGAGATGATTAGTGAAGTTTCTCTGGTTGCCAGTTTTTTGTATTGCTTTCAAATAGTTAGGAATATGCTTGGCATTCATCACCTGGCTGTACATGCGTGTGCAACATACAGATTCACTGTTGTTCAGGAAGGAGTTAGTTTTACAAACTCTGGGAAATCGGGAACAACATCAAAGAAAAATATTCTTTGACTCAGATCTTTTGGGTTATCCACATGCCATCCAGTAATGAGTGACTCAGCTTACTCTGGGTCAAAGTGAAAACATACATTAGGTCAGTTGCTCTGGAAAATTTTTCACACGTCATGAGGGCTTTGAGTTACGGGGCACACTTTATTCTACCCAATAACTGCAGGTTTATTTGAATTTGAATCAGCCGACAAATAAATATTTAAAGTTGAATAGTTGGAGCCAAGGAAACTTACAATCTCTCCATAGTAATGTTGCCATTTTTATCCTCCCTGTGTCTTGAAAATATGGAGATAACCCAGGAAATAAGAAAGAAAAACTTAATTCAAAATAGAATAAAATGTTTATAGATTTAAGACCATGAACAACAACCATTTGTAGGTGTTCTCAGTTTTACATTGGAAAGAAAACTCTGTAATTTAAGTTCTATCCATCCCCCTTTCCCTCTCAGGCTATGATTATATCATCATTGCTCATATTATCATGACTTACAGGAGATAGAAAAGAATTAACAATCATTTAATTATTAATCACCTGTAATTGGAACTGAAGACTATAAAGTGTAAAGGATGAGAAGTGAGTAGATTAGTGGAATGGGAAAGGAAGTAGGGCTGGAAGAACTGCTTTGGTGTTAACCCTTTAACAAAGCTACTCCTTTCACCTAACTTTTTGGCTGGCTGTCTGTGGTGGGTTCCCCTGGTGCACTTCTGCAGGGAGGAAGAGCCATGTGAAGGTCAGTCTTGTTCTGGGAGGGGGCTGTGTCTTCCTGGTCTAGCTGGAGGCCCAATTCAGACATCAGGTAAAAGGTCAAGTAAGGTCAATACAAACCAGCCTAGGGAAGCAGCAGCTGCTCTATTGCCTGGAGTGTTTTTCAATTTGGAAGAACTGAGAAGAGCGGTTTCTCTCTGAATCAGTGCTTTCCCAGGCTTATGAATTTCAGAACCTCTTGTACTTTCCATTGCTTTCTAAACACGGCCTTGTTTCAGGCTTCCCTGAACACAGATTGCAGTGATGTGGGCAAACAGTTTTGACAAGATATGCAGCTTTGAGAAAAAGCACTTTAGGCTTGCAAGGACATGCACCGTTGTTGGCCTCTTTGTGGGGGCGGTGGTAGAAGCTATGGGTGGTAGGAGCACCTGGATGGGAAACTCGAGTCTGGAGCGCCTCCCCTGCAGTGGGCCCCGGGTGGGTAGTGAACACACATCGGCGTCCTTGGCTGAGCCTACTCTCGGATATATAGCCAACAAGATGGTCATTTTCTGTCTGGGCTCTAGGAAAATGAAAAAAAAATCTCATTCAAGGCTTTTTACTCATACCGTTTATATTTGAGTTTCAGAAACATTCATTGAACACCAACTTGCGTGCAGGATGCTATAGGAGGATAGAGAAGAAATTGAAGATCTTCACTCTGTCGCTGAGGAACGACCATCTAAATTGGAGCTGAAAGCTTGTGAAAGTTGACATAAATGCTTATGGAACAGCGGAGAAAGGGTAAATTAACACTTCAGCAAAGAAGGGAGGTGGACACGAGGCTTTGTGTCTCTTCCCACTCTGACATCCGAGGGGGCTGTGGCTCTGCGGTAAACTTCCCTCGTTGTCTACTTATAAGGATTTTGGCTCCTATTAATTTTCTTCGGCCTCCTCTGGTTGATCTTGTTCTGATTTAGTTTCCTTTTGGGCAAGAATGTGTGTCTAATTATTAACTCTCAGCCTCCAGGCTTTTTGCCTTCAAAGAGTAACTTCTTCAACCCAGGTGGGCCACGGTGGGGAAAGAAATCAAACACTTTTAAAGGAAAGCAAAGGAAGAAGTGACATGAATTTGAATTTAGCTCTTTGAAAATGAGGGAATGAAAAAATGTTCTATTTTCTGCCTTTAAAATTAAGGGCTATACTTTATAAATGTGTGCAGCACTTTACTGAATACACATGACTAATGATAGAACAAATTTCAAGACCATGTTTTGGCCAGTGAAGGGATAGTGACCATATGGGAATGTTTAGATAGGAAAATTAAGAACTCAGAAAAGAGGCAGATCCAACCTCGATGTTTTTCAAAACTCTGAGAAACAAATTCTGCAAAGCAAGGTGGTATGTGTAGTTCCGAGGCAGCACAGTGCGTGGGGACGCCACGTGCACTGGGGCCAGAGAGACCGGCGTTTGGCCTCAGGGTGTTCTGGGTAATTTCAACAAGTGATTTCGCTACTTTTGGCCCCAGTTGCTTCATCTGGTTATCAACAAGCAAAGAGAAAAATGTGCATTGAAAATTTGGCACTAAGCAAGCCCTACATAAATGTCGAAAACAAAAGTCTCATTTGCTTTAATTTAGTGTCCATAGACATGTCAAATACGGAAATGCAAGCCCTTAGATAAACGTTTGCTTTCTTGTGGTGACATCTTCACTGAAAATAATCTTGCTTGTTAAGTAGCCATTTGCACTCATTCTTGACAGGTGGAATGATGTCAGCCTCTCTTGGGCTCCCATAGGCCTCTGCGCGTGGTTGTGTGAGGGTGCAAGGAGCTAGCCTGGCACGGGCATGCTATTTGTCTGGATGGCTCTCCTAGCTGGGGAAAGCTAGTCAATCCTTCTCTGCCTTCACTTCATCTGTAAAATGGAGATAATACCACTACCTTTGGAGAAATAGTGTTAATGTTGTTGATGAACATTAGATAACACTGAAAGGGCTGTACTCAGTGAGTGGTATCTTCCATCTCGTCATAGGATGCCTGCCCTTCTACTTGGTGATGTGGGAGCTGACCACCTTACAAGGTAGCAAATTTCATTTTTTGGATAATTTTACTGTACGAAATTTCCTCCTCATTATCATATCAAGTTAATAGGCCATGAGAACGATGGAGAAAGAGAGGAAGCCAGGACAGTTGGGACTCTAGTTGGCAGATGTATCTCAGCTCTGGGGCTGGTTCCCAAGAAAGGGAGAGTAGCAGGCTCATGCACACTGTCCAGAGGCACGAGGCTGTTGTAGGCATGCTAGATGCTCCATCGTAGGGGTAGGGTTGTCCATGGCAGTAAGAAGATTCCAGCCAATGCTGATACTTTTGGTCAGGTGGGTCAGCTTCCACATGGTTTTACTTAGTCCCATTTAGTCTCTTTTAATTTGATACTAAAAGAGCATTGGGTTTATCCATCTTGACATCATTTTTACAAAATAACGTTCTTCTCTTGTTTTCATCTCATTCTGCTCTTCCTTTTATGTCTTTTGTGTATATTCCCTTTGATATTGAAGGTCACACAAGTTTGCTGGTCTGTGGGTGGATTGAGGTAGATTTAGGTCTTCCCTTACTTGCCCTCATGCCCTGCCCCAACTTCAAAATGTCAGTAATTGTTCCCCCGATCAGGGTCTTAACATTTTTGAGTTTCATTTTTGTTCCTTGTCAGGAGTCATCGAGACATCATCAACCAGAATTCAGACAAAAGTCCTGCTTGTTTTTGGCCTAAAGACCCCGAGACTCACAGAGCAGAAATGGACTTTAAGATCTGTGTCCATGCATGGCTTCCTTTCACAGTTAAGAAATTAAGGCAGCATGTTTTAGTGGGTTGCCTAAACCCATTGCTTCCTTCTGCTAGGCTCCTTTTCTTCCTAGCCCGAGCTTTGATGGGAAATGAGCAACAAAATTGCCGTTTCCTCCTGGTCTCTTCCGGTGTCCACCACGGATGCCAGCGTCACCAGCCATGCCTACATCCTCATGTTCCTTAGACTGTATCATTCGCTCCTTAATGATTTAACACACTTAGGTGGGTCCAGTAATACTGGCTGCCTCTCACCTAAGTCCAGCAAGATGGTGTCGACAATACCACAACTGCTTTTTCTTCTTCGGAGGCCTGGAGTCATCGTCTACTGGAAAGCATCACACTTGCAGATGTTCTTTTTCCTCTCTTTCTTTTTTTTCCCACTTGCCAATTGCTTGGCACTAATTTGTCCTTCCTTAGAATCTTTTTCCTCTGGCCTATTTCCTGAGGTGTATTTTTCCCCAGACTACTTTCATCCTCTGTAATAAACTAAAGGTAGAGAGGCATCTATCATTTTGTAAGCTCTATCATTTTATTTTATAGATATTTTCTTACAAGCTATGTCATTGGCAGTCAGCCTCACCTCTGAGCCTAGTGGACCCATCTGGAAAATGAGACTATTACCTATCTCTTGGGATGTTATGAAGATTAAAGGACACTCACTTGATCCCTGTAGGTTTAAAGACAACCTTACTTTCAAGTAGGTGATAAAAGAAGCCACTTTTTAAGGTTTCAGGACACCCCTCACCTTCTCCCGTGAGTTGACATCACATCACGATGCCGAGGTACCCATGGGGAAGCTCCATGGCAAAAGTGTTGCAGAAGAGCTAGAGGGCCCATCTCAGGGGGCACATATCTCTGTGCCAGTTGTTAAGCTTAAGAGGAGCTCCAGAGTCAGGTGTCCCATGGGACTTCCAATGTTTTCTAGGAAGCATCACAGCTGATGTTGTCAAAATAATGCTAGGTAATAAATGGCTCCCCAGCTGCCATGTCCTAATCTAAGAGCCTGTGAAAATGTTACTTTATGTGGCTGCAATGGTCTGAATGTTGGTGTCCTCTCAAAATTCATATGTTGGAACCTAGCCCTCAAGGTGATGGTATTAAGAGGGGGGACTTTGGGAGACGATTAGGCCATGAGGGCTCTACCCTCACTAATCCCATTAGTGCCCTTATAAAAGAGGCTTGAAGGAGACTGTTTGCCCCTTCCTTCATATGAGGACACACAGAAGGCACCCTCTATGAGGAATGAGCCTCACCAGACACTGAAGCTGCTGGTGCCTTGATTTTAGACTTCCCAGCCTCCGGAACTGTGAGCAATAAATTTCTACCATTTATAAATTACCCAGTCTAAGATACTTTGTTGTAGAAGGCCTGATGGACTAAGATAATGGCAGAGGGTAATAGGGTTACAGATGGAATTAATGTTGCTCGCCGGCTGACCTTAAGATGGAAGGATTATCCTGCATTATCCAGGTGGGTCAATGTAATCACATGCATTACGAAAAGTGCAAGAGGGAATTGGAAGAAAAAGCCAGAGAGATGGCAACATGAGAGGAACTTGGCCTGACATTGCTGGCTTTGAAAATGGAGAAGGTGGAGCCATGAACCAAGAAAGTGGAAAAGTCAAGGAAATAGATTCTCCTCTACAGGCTCCAGGAGAAACACAGCCCTGCTAGAACATCAATTTTAACCCAGTGAGCCTCATCGTGAACATCTGACTTCCAGCATTATAAGATAATAGATTCGTGTACCACTACATTTGTGGTAATTTGTTATAGCAGCCATAGAAAATGAATACACTGCCCTAATAATTAACAGAGGTGATTGTCGATGTTCAGTGACTTCTCAGACCCAATCTTCTCAGGAACAGGTAATTTTCCGACAGTAAGTTCTGGGAAGAGATCAGAACAAGACCACAAGAACGGATGGCTGGTGATAGGTAGAGACCCCAGGCAATCGCATAATACTTCTGATTATGTTGTTGCAAATAAAGCTATTTTCCTGACCCCAACTTTTTCCTTTTTATCTTGTCTACTCTTTCCCTATTTTAGTAGTGAATCACAAACCTTTCATAAAATGGTGTGACCTTTGCGTATACCCATTTATAAAAGCATTGTGGGGGTGAGGATCACTAAAATATTATGGAAAACAAAAATCAGGATGGTTTAGAATTATTCCTGCAAAGGTTAATGCACCAAGTAAAATTAGAATCAGTCAATTACTATAAGAACATGAAAAATAAAGAAATTTTCATGTGGTAGCTTAACCTTCAAACACAACCATTTAAGCATATTTATGTCATTTAAAATTATACATGGTAAAGTATGCAAAACTATAAAACTACTAATTTGAATATCTAATTTGAATCCATATCATAGGGTATAGTTTATTCCTAATTTAGGAGTGTACATCCTAAGTATATAAATATAATGCCTGTTAATCTTAAGTGCTAAAATAGATGTTTGAGTCAAAGGACAGCTTCCATTAGCCAAGGTTGTTATTATATTTTTAAACCTTAGGCTTTTTAGAAAAGCATAAGAAATGAAATAGCAGCACTTGCTTTCCTAAGTTCCAGACTGTCTAGCAACTAGAAATTAACCGAGTTTATTGTATTGTTTAGGCAAGCAAATGAGAAAAGTAAAAAGAACTGGTTTTTAGTATTCTTGGGGGTGAAGTTCAGAGTTTCCATCAGAGATGTGTGTTCAAGAACAATACTTGTAAAAAGTCAACACTTTCTCCCCAAAATGTATAGTAGCTTAATACAGAAAGCTGTTTTTATTGTACAAAATGAAGCGTACTTGAGCATTTTTTTTGAGCATTTTCTTATAGAATACTCTGAACTAAAGAAAAATAGAGTGCAGTAGACTGTGTTTAATGACGCAGGCACATCTTTAGGTTTTCGTGGATTTGCAGTCTATACATCTCTACATACATTTTAGAGAAAACAATAGAGATACGTGACAAGTGAAAATTTTGAAAAGAGAACTTAGGGAATTAGAAAAGACAATGGCTAATGTCAAAGGTGTCGAGGAAATTACCTATAACATTTAAAAGATATTGCTTTTTAGAAACCTAGAAAAAGTCAAAGCAAGAAAACCAAAAATCCTACTGGATCAGTTCTATGACAGTTTTATATAAAAGCCCATTTTTGAAACATTAACAGCTTTCTCATGCTCTGTGTGATATTTATTGAGTTAAATGTCTTCATGCAACTCTAGGAGCATACAAACTTTTTTAGGTCACTGAGGCAAAGATTTTCCTGGAGGAAAAGCCCATGAAAATCTGGGATCCTGGGGGTTTCTCATTCTCATATTAGTCCACATTTAGTCTTCAGCAATTGGCAAAATGACCATTTAATTGTTCCTATAGGTTACGCTCCAGCAACTTCTGCTCCAGTTAAGCAGATCTTGGTTGCTGTATCCTTCTGGACGTGCCTGTCTCCAGATTTTGGTGTGGCAATTTATCTTGCAACCTCATTTATCTGACAAATCTAAGAAAAGTTTTTGATTTTCAGTTTGTCCAGCTTTTTCTTGTTGTGAGGGTTGCAGTGACAACTTCCAAGCTCCTCCTATGTCAGAGTTGAAACCACATTTCAACTTTGCATTGTTTTTAAAAAAGTTTTATTTTTAATTTTGAATCTTTTTAATTTTTAATTTTTTAATTTTGTTTTTAATCAACACATAATAATTGTACATATTTATGGTGTACAGTGTGATATTTTGATACATGTATATAATGTGTAATGATCCAATTAGTATAATGAGCATATCCATCACCTCAAATATTTATCATTTCTTTGTGGTGAGAACATTCAAAATCCTCTCCTCTAGCAATAGTCACGTGCTGCATAATAACGCTTAGGTCAATGACTGGACCACATATAAGATGGTGGTCCCATAAGATTATGATACCATATTTTTACTGTACCTTTTTATGTTTAGACACACACGTACTTACCATTGTGTTACAATTGCCTATAGTATTCAGCATAGTAACAGACAGTTACTGGTTTGTAGCCTAAGAGCAATATGCTATGTCACATAGTCTAGGGGTGTAGCAGGATATGACGTCTAGGTTTGTGTTAGTACATTCTATGACGTTTGCACAACTACGAATTTGTTTAGTGATGCATTTCTCAGAATGTATCCACATTGTTAAGAGATGCATGACTGTCTTTTAAAATATATCATCTGTTGTTGTTAGCAATAGTTGCCCTAATATGCAATGGAACGCTAGAACTTATTCTTCCTATTTAACTGTAACTTTGTACCCGTTGACTAACCTCTCCCTATCTCTCCCTCCCCTCGGACCCTTCTCTAGCTTCTGGTAACTACTATTCTACTCTCCACTTCCATGAGATCAACTTTTTTAGATTCTACATATGAGTGAGATCATAAGGTATTTGTCTTTCTGTGCCTGGACTATTTCAATTAACATGATGATAGACATTGAATTGATGATAGTGTATTTTGTGTATAGTGTTGAATTAAAGTTTACTTATATTTTGTTTGGGATTTTTGAATCTATGTAGATGAATAAGATTGGCCTATAGTTTTCCTCTTTCATACTGTCCCTACTTGGTTTTGGTATTAAAGTTTTATATAATCACATAAAATGAGTTGTTCTCCCTTCCATGTTTTTCTATACTGTGGAAGAGTTTGTGTAAGATTGGAGTTATTTGTTCCCTGAAAGTTTTGTAGAAATTGCCTGTAAAATTGTCTGGACCCATTGTTTTCTTTGTGAGAAGATTTTAAACTCTACTTCAATGTCTTTTATAATATGATTTCAATACTGTTTGGGTTATTAACATCTTCCTGAGCATATTTCGGTGCGTTATTGTTTTCTAGAAATGTTTTCACTTAGGCAAAGTCTTCAAATTTATGGGCGTGAATTTATTACATTTTCCTATTGGTTTATCTATTATTTTCTCTTCTAGTGTCTTGCACCTGTAGAGAGGATCATAAATGGCCTGGAGATAATTCTCTTTAGGAAACTTCTCCTGTAACCTAATGTGTGATTAGGTCAGGGCTGGTTTTCAAAAATTCTATCCCTCTCACCTTCCAATCATGGTTATCTGTTACCAAGTCCAAGAGTTGTTTCAGCCTCCACTATTTTCTGTTATTATGTGGCATCTATTGGGCCTTGGCCTAGACTATGTCCAGTTCTACAGATTTTAAAAGGCTTTAATAGTTGGATCTTTTTGCTATCTTAACATTTGATGAAGATCTCTGCAACCAATTTGGCTAGATTCAGCATGCAGCACTCCAATTCAGAGGCTGCATTTAGACACAGCCTGTGAATCCAAAGTAACACGAGCAAAGTTCTAGTCACGCCATAGTTTGTGGCTGCCAAAATGTGGACACGGAAGCAGTTATTTTAAAACTTGATAAGCAACACAGCATTTTGCAGAACTATGGAATAAAAAATACTTCTAGTTGCCCAACTGGAAAAGCATTTGCAGGATTATTGACATCCTTCTCATTGAATGTTCTTTACCTGATCGCAGGATGTGTACTTTAGGTAAGAATGTTTTTTTAAAAGCATAATTTATATTTTAGGCAAGATAATTTTTTCAAACGTAATTTATGCTCTAGGGACTTCTCTATGTTTGGTACTTTATTCTCATGAAATTTAGTAATCTTTTATTAAAAATGAAGATATATTTAATTTTCATTTTTAAGTACAATTTATACACAAATATAGATCTATCTATCTATCCATCTATCCATCTAGCAATCATATATTTAGATACCTAGATGTCTCAGTATAACATTCTTGTATTGCATTTTTTTTGAGGGGGGTATAATTTATACACAAGTTAAATTGGGAAGTTGGAAACTTCTTCAGTGTTCATGTAATGTTTAATTTAAATTATTTCCAACCACAGCCCAAGTCTCATGCTGCTATGGACAATCTGTGTTTCTTGGTATATGTTCCAACATTTTATTTAACAAAATAGAAATAGAAGAACAAATATAAAAGCGCCAAATGTGAAGTATAGCTAGAAGGCTTTGACAGACATAACAGCAAAGCTACTTTATCTTTATAGCATTTGATTCAGGGACACTGTAACTCAAAAGTTTTCATCTTTGGGCATTTAATTCTGTAATTTAAAGAACAACTCAATACAACATAAAAAGGAGAAATGTCCAGTTCAATTCTCATGCACATAAATCTGACAGTATGAAGTGACATCAACTCTAGCAAATTCAATCTTGATTTGATTCTGATTATTTCCAAAGAACTTCCTTTTGACCCCTTCTACCAACTTCCTTATGTAGTCAGATTTGAAGATATTAACTCAGCTTGGAAAAATAATTATTGATGATTAAAAATATATACTACATTGATAAAATATGATGTTGAGATCTTGAGATCTTCGGGACATATATTTACAAATGAAGAGAACCACATACAGAGCTAAAATTGTCCGTCATTTACTGGTTAAAATGGAGACATTAAACATTAGGATAAAAGCTGTCTGAAATAATAAAAAAATTTGACCAAGGCATAGACTTTCTTCCCGTACTATCCCCCAATCTTAACCAGTTCAAAAGAGCGGAATTGTGTCTTCGTGGGTAAGCTGGGATAAACTAGGAAATTTATAGAAATTTATATAAGTATCTCACCTTTGCTCATATGGCACAATAGAGATAGGGAATCACCTTACTCAATGCATTCACATAGTTAAAAAAAAAAAAAAAAACTTTGGTGAATCAGACTTAAAAAACTCCCGTTTTTCACCTCATGCACCAAAAGCACAGCATAATTAAGTACTTAAAGAGCTCATTAACCCTTTTAGGTCTCTGGGGAGACCATTTGTTACTTAAATGGGAGAGAAGAAGGCTTTATAATATATTCAGCTAAGTCTAAATGAGTGACCTATGACAAAAGGAAAGCATTCAAGGATTGAATAAGTAGTTACACTAGATGAATTTTGAAAGCCAAATTTTCCCTGAATTTAAAGGACAAAATAATTTATTTTCTACTCTCTTCACATAGATTCCTTAGAAAACAAAAGATAGCTATTAATGGTTTATTGGAAGGTGCAATCCCAGTGAAGAAACAATGAGAGAAAAATGGAAGGGAGGTAAGGAAGGGAGAGAGCAAATGCAACATGATGCATTGTGAAACTGCCACAAACAAAACGGATCTGGTTGCCAGATCATGTAGAATGTTTCCAGAGAGGCTCTATGGAACATTGCATCTTGGAAGCGTCTACTGCAAAAATATGGGCATTTATCTGCTAGTTCTCATCTTCCTTTTGTATTTTATTGGCCTAAGTCAAGGGAATTAACTCCTGGGAAATTCTGGCCCTTGTGGACAGCTGCTGGGAAAGCTAGGGTCTCTCCTGTCCATTGGTGATGTGCATGGAGGTTCCCTTGGCTTTACCACCACAGGAACAGCCTATGCCTCTACTAGGGCAGCTCCCAGCAGAAAGCAAGGGGAGTAGCAGAGGCCAGGGTTGGGGGATAGTGGCTGGAGGGAGAAGGCAGATTCAGGATGGAGCTTAAATTGATTCTGGTACTAGTACACCTATGAAAAGAGTACGTATGAATGTGTATGTGTGCTTGTGCAAGTAACGAATTCAAGGATTTACGTGAATATGATTCCCCAACGAGGGCCTATGAGTAAATGTAAAAGTGGAGGGCATGTTGTCACTGTAAAAGAGGTTGTTACAGAGCCTAAAAGAGAAACCCAAATCATGCCAAAGCTGAGAATCTCTGAGATGTTTCAATGGGAGCAAAGGAGATTTAAGTGTGAGGAAAGAGTTTCTGGGTGGCACTAACTGAGCTGGCATAAACTTATAGCTGACAGATGGTTGTATCGAATTGAGGTCTTCGAGCAAAGGTAGTAAAGGTAGTGGGGAGAGTGATGTGTGGCAGTAGCCTGAGGAAATAGAGCCAAAGGAAAATCCAAATTTGCACTGGGGCAGACCCCATATCCCAAAGTATTAGTGGACAGCAGTGTAGGACACATTCCCACCTAGTCTGTTTTCCACTCATTTCTAATGGTTGGTTTCTCAGCTTGGCATATATTCTTGTTCACTTCACCGGCAGAAATTTCAGTCTCTCAGAGCTTTAAGGAAATGGAAGAGCTTCTGATGGGTGTCTATGAGCAAAACAAAGGCTCCATCAGGATCAACACACAGAGGTGCCAGGGTATGGAGAAATTGGGAATAGCAAATGATGAGTGTCATATGACTGGAAAGACTGTCCACTGGTTAACCAAATCAACAGAGTTTCTCCTTTTTCATCTACCTGGTTTTTGTCATGTAGACATATTTGATGCCAGGAATGTTATTTGGAAACACTATTGCAAATAAAAGGACCCTTTGTATTCAGCACCTTATTTTTTTTTGTATGAATTTGGAAAATTTCCCAGATTTTACATCTGGCTGTCTGTTTTCCACTTTGGAGGATAAGACAAACCAGGTGGATGGTGAGACTAAGTCTAATCACTGGAGAGCAAACAAGTCTTACATGCCATTTTTGAATGAACTCTTTAGGGGCTCTTTATATTTTCAGTGTGTACTAGATAATGATTTATAGACAAACCATCATTATCATCTAAAAATGCTTATTAATTGTTCATTTACAATATGTTAGAAATCTATTTTACCCTACTGAATTATAGATCTGCTCATGGAAGATAATTTAGAATATAGTTTTGTTCCTGTGCCTGCTGGTTAATTTAATGCAGCCCATTAAATTAAAAAAAATGGGATCTTTTCTACATAGTCACATATTAAAATGTTTCAGTAAAAAACATTTTTTTGGAGGAACTTATTTATCTTGTTGCAAAAATAGTTTTTAAAGGCCAGAAAAAGATTTTTGTGGATGAACATGGAGATACTTGTCATCAATGGTTTTGCCTCCATAACTACAAGATGTAGTTTGGAAGTGAAAACTTGGATAATGTGAGCGAACCACCATTTTCAGAGAAAACATTTCAAGCATCCTGACCATCACCAAATTGCTGATGCTACCATTTTGAATTTCAAAGAATAGTTTTGGATTATGATGGTGACTATGTATTTGTTGCAATAACAGTAGTCCATAGGATGAAGGTTGAAACTGTGAAGTGTTCCCCTATCCTGTTGCTCATTCAAACCTGTTCCCAGTAGGTGGGAGTAGGTCTTCTCTGCCCTTTGGATAAAATATTGGGCAAGTTCCATGACTTTCTCAGTTATTCTCAGAAAATCAAAAGCCTTCTTGTCCCTTTAGTCATATAACAAACTCTCATTTCAAGTCCCGTGTAACAGCAAAACTTGACATGTCATATCAAATTAAAGCTTCTCCCCTCTCCAGCCTGGACTGTTCTGGCTGTCAGTTGCAGTGGGAGGCAGGTGAGGAGAGTGACTTTACATTCTTCTATTTCATTTCTTTCCGTCTACTTTCCCTCATTTGGCTGCCTCTCATTCTTCCAAGGTTGGGAGGAGGAAGGAAGGAAGAGAGGGCATAGGAAATACCACGTTCTGGTGTTGGAGTCCTCTGATTTTGGTGGTTGTTCAAAGCTGACTCTTTCTTGAAGGGGCACTTTTATGGGTCTCTGAAACTCATCCCCTTGGGCCCACCTGGGTAAACTTCTGGTGACATAAGCAATGTATTATTTATCATCCAGCTAGCTATTTAAATTTTTCCCTCAGCTTCAGGGCATGTAGTAGTCCATCCTCTTCAGCCCTGGGAGAGTCACATCACCCTTGCATGCAGTTCTCTTGGGCAAAATCTAAAATAACTGTAGACTGGTTCTCTCCTGCCTGGCCAATAGCCAGTCCTTGAGAAACACTCAGTATCCTTGCCTCTGCTCCCATGTTTGTGTCTACAATTTACTTTAATGAAGGTTTCTTTCTCAGCTACCATCAGCCATGTAGACAATTTCTCCCTTGTAGATTTTCTTGTGTGATTCAATTACCCATTCATTCGATCCCTAAACCCTGGGAGAGACACATCACACCTCTCTCACCTGACTTGAGGCAAGGGGAAAGCAGTGTCCTCCCTTTCTCTGGGTAGTGGGAGAGAAATGCCGTAGCACTCCAGTACCTCTCTCCAAAGACATCCTCTTTAATGTCCTCTTCAATCCCCAACTCTTTATACTCTCCGTGGGTCTTGGGCTATAAGAGTTGCAAAATTTACTTTAACCACCTCCTTTTTGCATGGCATGCATAAGTGGTACAACATTTCACTTTGAAAAGGAGGATATTTTCTCTATCTTTTAGGCTCCATGCCAGAAACTAAGATAGAAGTGGTTCACTTTTAACATCCTGATATATAAAATAGACTCAAGCAAGCTAAAAAATTTATGGTCGTATTCGTATTTTCTGTTCATCGTATATGGATTTAGTAAAAATTATGTTACAAAGGTATTAAAATCCATTAACAGAACAAGAAATCAAATAGAGTATCCTAAGACTGTATTTGTATTTCTAATTTTATCAAAAATTCAGGTTACCTATGTAAAAATAATACTTAATAATAAGTAAAGGCAAAATGAAAAACTGGTTTTAAAATGAGTTACATTTATTCTCGTGGCTCGGGAAACATTTATAGAACTCTAGCATACAGCAGGCACAAGGCTAGACAGGAAAACAAATATACATTAGAGAGTTCTTATCCTTTGGAGTGGGGCTAGGTGGGGAGAAGGGGGGAGAAGAAAAGATGTCTGTGGGCATCCAGATGGAGAGAGGCTGTAGAGTTGGATATATGAAGCTGGAAAGCAGAAGAAAGGTTTGGCCTAGAATTCTAGAGCTGAAATAACAAATGATGATCTTTAAGAGGAAAGATTAAAAAGCAACAAAATAAAATGTTTTTTTTTTTTCCCTTGTCTTAGAGTGACCTATAAAGGCAGGGTCCACCTGGAAATTAGATTGGAACTTGTAGCACGTTTTCCTTAAAAATAATTGTGGGTAGATTCTTAAACCAGTTGACAGTAGCCTGCTTAGACCACAATACAATGGAGTACAGCATAAAAAGACTCCATATAACGTCTTTGTAATTTTTAGAATGAGAAACCTTATTTGAGTTCTAGTTTGGAATTCCAAAAACCATGTCCCCTTGCCCTGGCTGCAAAAGTGGGACTGGTCCCTGGGTCATGAAAAGCCCATAAAAAGTTGGGTGAATTAGATACACTTGGGAACTAGCAACTTGTTAAACTTCAACATTTGTATGACAGAAGGTATCTTTCTGGGTCAATCTCTTCCCTGTTCTTAGTTGTAGCTGCCACCTGGAGAGAGCAGACGAGCCAGGGCCGGTGGAGCTGTGTGGGCCGTGTGAACGTGGGGTGCTGTGTGCTGAGGACTGTCCACACTCGAAGTGTGTATTCTTTTGTTTTCCAAAACCCTCTGAGAATTTTTGGAACTGGTGGATTTTCTCCGTGAATGTACATATACAGATTTTTCATACACTTTCTGAGGGTTTCTGGACCTCTCGAAGCCCACCTATGGACCTCCTTTTTTATATTCTAAAAATAAAACATTCAATATGTTCTCATAAAAGAAAGCGTATATAACTGCATCCAAGGGAAAAGCATACTAGAAGTGGAGAGGATAAAAATTCAAATATGTATGTGCCTAATACATACAGATAGAAGCATGGAAAAAATAGGAGTGGCTTCTAGAAAAAGGGTTAGAGGAAAAAGATGGATCTATACAAGGTCAATGAATCAATTTAAAAGAGATACTATGGAGAAAAACACATCCACTTGTAAATGAAGGGCACAAAATGAATGAAATGGAACTCTTTAAACAGATTTTTGCCTCTAACAAGAAAAATAAAGAATAGAAATTTAGTCAACTAGGAAGCACTGGAGGTGTTATAAGAATAGCCATTGCCCATGAGTGAGTAAGGAAATAAGTAAAAAAAACCTTCAAGAACTCCAAATCAATAGGTCTGAATAGTGGATTATTAAGAGAATTGGCCATTGTTCCTACAGAACCACTAATAATTATTTTTGGAAATTAATTATAGAGGCCAGATGATTGACATTTATGCAAAATAATTATATTCTATTTTGATAAATATATACACACCATTTTTACGTTCTCCAAGGGCTAAATATTTCATTTATTAGTTCTTCCTCATAGAAAACCCTGTGAGATATAATTATCATTGATAATAAAAATATTTAAACACTGGCAGTATGATTGGAAAAGTGAGATGGCTGATTTAAAAATCACTTTGAAGTTTAAGCAAATCCGGCTAACTATCTATACCACCAAATTAATGGAGGTAATTGGAGACTTTTCTTTGTACTGTGTAGTCCTCATGGATAAGGAAAGCGCTAAGTGACATTGGAAAGAGGCTATTGAGGGGTTACTGTCCAGATATGGATTTATGGGAGACATCAGACATTTTCAGAAGGAATACTAAAATGTGATCCACTTGGAAGAGAAAAATAACCAAGTGTGCCTGGCGTCTCTGGAAGATAATTTCACTAAACTGAAATACATATATTCAAACATAACTATAACATTGAAATTTAGAGTGACCCTGAGGTTAACTTGATAGGCACTTGTATTATAAATAATTCACCCCATTTAGTATGGGTAGTTTTAGTATCTGAACATCTTGGAGAGATGATTTCACACTAAACATTGGGGAGTTGTCTGGAGGGGAATTTGTGGTAGTTTCTATTAACCAAGACACCCAAATGTAGTTAGATCGTAGAGTCTGTGGGGAAGTATATTGCAAAGAAGACAATGATAGGACTGATATTTAATAGGGACAAACCTGATAGTAAATCTGCTATCTGTCATAATTTTGCCTATGAAGTGGACAGAACAAACAAATGTGTTTCTAGTCTGATGTGAACTAAAAGATCTAGTCGCACTTCTGAAAATTCCTAAATATCAGAGTTTCGTGTTTAGAGTAACATATTCTGATATTTGTCAAACAAAATGAGATAGATTATGAATGTTTATCTCTAATGCCAACTGTCCAAACCCAAACCAGAAACATCTGTTAAATGATTTTCATTCTACTTTTCAATGCTATTTTTTATGTTTTAGTTTTTTCCAAACACAACATGACAGTTGTGCTAAATGTCAGTAAGAAAATTCTTGATACAATACCAGGAACATTGTACTTTCTGAAGTAGCTGTAGGCTTAGAATCAATTACTTTTGTGTTCAGATATTATGATTGGGGAGTTCCATATAGTAATTTTTTTCCCAAACATTCTAAAATGTCTTCATAAATTTTTTATGGTTTTGATAGTGAATGAAGTTTATCAAGTTGACCTTGAAAATATATATCTACTAAGCAAATTATTATACCTCACAGTACTTGAGGTATAATCATTTGTAAATTGAAGCATTTCTTCTATTTAATCTTAAGCATAGCTGTCAATTAGAAATGATAGCTATCAATATCTTGAAAAAACATGTTTGATAATTTATATTTAATATAAAATACTTACCATGTTAGACAACAATTGAACACACTGGTTTTTGAAAATCTTGACATATTAAACTTTTATTGAGTTTAAAAACAAACAATGATTTAATTGATTAGGTTGTTTCAAATTTCTCTTAAGAAGGAGCATTACTCACCCCAAAATCACTGAAATAACTACTCCATGTAACATTAGAAGACCCATGCAGTTTATGTTGAAACACTACTTGTCACATATGAAAATGTGAAAACCATCCAATATATCCTAATTGGTAAACACTTGTTTTTTGGCTTCTGCTTTAGTGAAATACAGAATCAGAACAAATCTGTACAAAGTCCAGAAAAAGCACAAAGCAAAATGTAGTTCTCTAAAGGGAACGTGGGACCCAGATTGACCACTTCATGGCAGCAATCACGGCTCTTCTGCTCTCGTGTTTCCATCCAGTGATTGCCTCCGTGGAAGCTGAAAAATATGGCTTCTGTGGAGAGATACTTAGAGTTGCAGAAACAGACAAAATATTAATAGACCATACTGCAAGTCAGTCTTGGACCAAGTGATGTAAAGTGGCAACTCTCGAGCCTCAGGCTAACTTGTTGTTTCCCGATCCTTCAATAATTAAAACGGGGACTTTTAAATCCTCTTACAGTTAGGCATTTACATTGTATCCTGCATATATTAATCGAGTCTGTTATGAATACCCCTCAAAGCAAAGAACATTCTTCCTCTCATAACTACGAATGTGTTTTTTCTCCTTTATAGAAAGAAGAAAGATCACTCAGCAAGATAATAAAAAAAATGGAAAATTCTTTTCATGGTGTTATTTTTGTAGGAGTAACAGGAGGTGGTTAATTCTGAACATTTATCTGAAACTTTATACCAGCTTTGCCCTGGGCGAGTTTGCAAATCTTCTTTTCTGCCATTGGGTCTGACTGAGGAACTTCCATTTGCAGAACTGTGTGCGCTAAAACTGGTCCTTGGGGTCACCCTGGCAACCACACAGTCCCCTCATTCCTAACCACACTTGTGCTTTACCAAAGAGAGGGACAAAATGGAGGGTCCTAATGCGATGCTGAGAAGGAGAGAAGAAAATAGGAGAAAATTTTGACATCGGGGTGAGTGATTTCACACCCTTCCAGAAAAATTTTTGTCAAAGCACAGGTGTCTAAGCAGAAATGAAATAGTTGTTCACTATTCCAGAAATAGAATAATAGAATGTAGTTCTGTGGTGGTTTATGGTGAGAGGTATAATTTATAAATACAAACATAAAAGATTCAGGGTAAACAATGGGTCCAGACTAGGAATCCAAACCATTCTTGTTTTAAAGGAACTATTGCCCAGGAGAGGCAATTTAACCTGTAAAAGCAATGTGTAAACTGCCATAAGAAATAGTTTTCAATTTTGCATGTCCCTGCCATGACACCTGCCTTCTGTCTTGATATGTCTCTATTCTTCCCCGTCTCCTTCTCTCTCACACACATTACCCACAATTCCCCCCCAAACTTTCTCATTTTTACTTGGTAGACGAAACAGCAAATACATGAAAGAGAGCACTTAGACGTTGAAGGAAAAAAATCTTAAAACATACAAAAATAAAAATAATTTTTTTCTTGATTGTGGCAGGGACAGGAGGGAAAATATATTTTGGTGCTGAGAAAATATAGTTTTACTTCTCACTTTGGTGTTTTGCTTTGTTAATACAAAATAGCACCCCTTGGAGAACCTAGTTTCTAATTCAGAGTTTTATTAATCTGAGTAGGAGCCATTCTTTCAGTTTAAGGATAAGTTAGTTGGTATTCCTGATTTTACAGAGAAAGACATCTTTTGTATACCTTAAAAGATCCCTTGGATTCAAAAGGAAAAAATAAATAAAAAAAGAAACTATGGGAGTTTGTGATTCTAGTCAAACAGCAATCTAAAAATTTATGTCACCATTAAAATAGAATTTAAGGAATACTTGCAATTGGATTAGAGCTATCAGTTAAATGTTTATTTTAAGAGAGAATAACCTAAAATATTTGTACCTACCCAGATGTAGGCTCTGCTCTTTGCATTACCAAAAGGCCAGCGGTATTCTGTCAACAGGATATTTGAAAACACATGGGATTGGTTGTAATGTTTAATCATATTTAAAGCTGAACTGATATTGCTGGTAATGTTAATGATAACAAATTGAGTTTGAAAAAGGTACTATTTCAGTGACTTTTGTTTTGGTTGAAATGCTAGAAAGAGGTCATTTTTTTTTTGTCCCGCATGAAATTATGATTTAAGCTTTACACATTAAGATATGTGTGTCTGTGTGTGTAGGAACTGGAATAGTTTCCCCACCAAGTCTAATCGCATCTCCTTGCACTGGGCCTGTTCCCTGCTCAGAGTAAGGAGAGGGTGGGAGTATTTGGAAAGGGGTGGGCGATGGTAAAAGAAAACTAGGACAAAAGAAGGATTTTGAAAGATGAGGGGAAAGGACAGGAGAGGAAACAGAAAGTTTAGGTAGAGGGGAGAAGTAAAAGAGTGGAATTAAGATTGCTTATACCTTTTCAATCTCCTTACCATCTACCACCAACCTCATCAAACAATACCAGTCAGACTGGAAGAGACAGGAAAATCAGATACCAAAAAACAAAACCCAGAAAAGTCACAGAATGCTGTGTGGCTTATCTGTATTAGGAATGACCTGAATTTTGGTTCCTGTTCAAGTCAGAAAAGCTCCTATAACCCACAATTCTTTATATAAAATTCCTTGGCAGTTGCCATTGCAAATCTTCTGGTCTTTTCCTCTCTCTGAGAAATGATACTATGAATGCAACTGCTGTCAATCATGGAAGGCTGCCTCAAGGTTATGCCAGGTCAGATCTGGAAAACCAAGGATCTGTGAGTGAGGCGTTGACGGCAGGGTGGGTGGCAAATGTGAATGGAGAGAGCTTGAAATTTACAAGCTGCTGTCACAGGAAGATTAGGGATAAAAGAAGGCACAGGTTTGAAAGAGAAAAGTCAGAGTGAAGGAAGATCAGGAAGCAGAGCACAAAAATATGTTGTGGCTTTATTACAGAGAGATTCACAAATTTAAGGATATAACATTCAACTAAAAAAGCTTTCAATATATAACAAACATAATCATTCCTTATAACATGACCAAATAGTATTTCACCTTCCTACAGAATTTCTCGTTTATCTCACGCAAACTGCCTGTTTCACAAGACATCCCTACGGTTTCTCGGAGTTGCAGTTTCTGGTCTATCTTAACTGTCGCCCACTTTTCTGTTTGGAATTAGGTTTCCTGTTCATCTGAACAGACTGTATATTGTTAAAAAGGATGGCAGTTAAGTCAGCCAAAATATATACCTTCGACAGGAAAAATGAGCTAGGGAGCAAATAAGAGTAGAAAAAGAAGAAGAGAAGTCAGCCACACCTTCCGGCTTTTCCTTTGTTGCCTCACATCCCTTCCTGGCTCCTGCTGGAATGCTCTAAATGCTCGGAATTTAGGAATTGTCACAAACTATTGAAAATGCCTGACAACTCATTTCCAAGTTTTCAACATATTTTAACGAATTACTAAGTTTACACTGAAATCTTTCAGTATCCTTTACCTGAATAAGATGATTTTTATGCTCTATAAATTTACAAAATACAAATATTCATATATTTTTTTAAATACTGAAAAATATTTTTAGTCCTTGAAAGAAAAGATATTTATCATCTCTCTTCCTTCACCATGAAATAATCATCAGGGTTATTCAATGGCAGTTGAGAATGGGTGTGTGTAATTGACGCAGCTTGATATTTCTATTTTTAGTGTAGAATACACCTCAACAGAATGTCTAAATGTTCAGTAACTTAATGGCAGAATTGTCAACCAGATCTTTCCACATTCAGCTACTACACCATCTCCATTTTAGAAAAGGTTTGAAAGCATCAAAGATTTGATTTACATAACTGAACCTAATCAGTCATCCTTTGGGACTGAAACAGATAACATTGATAATAGAAGGAAAAAGTCTAAGATCTATATAAAACATCATTAATATTTTTCTGCAGTTACATATAACATTATAATCAGTCTATCTGAAATCTTCAACAGATCATTTCTCTCATGTTTCTGAAATTAAATGGGACCATGAGAATAGAAAGTTTAGAAGTGATTTATGATTGTTTTAGGTTTACTGAACGTCAGTGGCAATGTAGCAGAGCTAAAGCTGCTAACAAAGGCTGCAGGTATCACAAACTAAGGAAACAGAAGCATCTTCCTAGAGCCAAATATTCTCTTGAGTTGTTCCACAAATGTGATTCATGTAATATCTGACAAAAGAATAACTGGAAGAATGATCAGCTTTAATAAAATATTTTAAGCCTGTGGATTGTGTGAGTTCTGAGCATGAGAAAATTTCTTGACTGGAATGGAAAGAAATTACTGGCCCATTGTGATGATTCCCACAAAAAAATTTTCATGGATCTGTTCCCTGGGCTCTCTGCCCTAAGCTTTTGTGACTACATGTTCTGTGACTTTTCCTGCTGCCTTTCTGATGGTGGTGTCTCAGCTTTGATTTTCTCAGCTCCCTTGTCCCTCTATGGCCCTTACACGGTGATACTGCCTGGGTTTTGCTTTAGGTGCCCTTCCTGTCTCACTATGCCCACTCTCATTGGGTCTGCTCACCCACGGCGTTGGCTACCTTGTGCAGAACAATAGTTCTCAAATGAACATCTCTAGTCCAGCTCTTGGTCCTGAGGTTCAGATCTGAAGATCTATTGGGCCATTCTGCTTGGTTCCCCCATGGTCACTCAGAATCCACATGCCACTGGCCAAGCTTGCTGCATCAGTCCGTCTACTCTGCCTCTGTGCTCGCTCCTCATGAGTAGTGCCATTGCCCATCCTGTGACCAAGAGACAGAGCAGAGTCATCCCAACTCTGCCTCCTCTCTCAGGTCCCACAGCCCATAAGCCACCAATGTCTGCCAGTTTTCCCCCTTACACATCTCTCCTCTCTGTCTGTGCCCCCTTCACCACCTCCCCTTATTTAGGCTACTGTCATCTCACTCATGGATTAGTCCAAAAAGGTCTCAATGGATCTTCCACCCCTAGAATGATTTTCTAGAATGTGAACCCGGCCTTACCATTTCTCTGTTGAAACTCTGTAATGCTCCAATGCCCTCAGGTTAAGTCTAGTCTCTTGATGAGGTTTATCTAGTCCTTCATGATTTGACCCCAATGGTTTCCCCAGCATTCTTTCTCCTCCTGCCTATTACATTTGTGCTCTTCACTGAGCCCCGTGGAATTTCTGATTTTATATTCTCCAGTGGAAGATGTTTTCTCTTTTCTACTTGGGTCTTTGCTATTGTGATTCCCTTTTCTCTCCTAGAGATGCTATTTTATGTTGTAGGTAAAAGCAGAGATTGTGAAATGGGACTGCCTGGGTGGGAATCTTGGTGCCCCATCTCCTAGTCCTTAACTTTCCTGGGCCTTGGTAGTGATGATGATGGTGATGATGACGATGATGATAGGAATAGCATCTACATTTCAGGGTTATTATGAAGATTAAGTAAGCAGGACTTAGAATGGAATCTGGGATCTAGTAAGCACTCAATAAATATTAGCAGTCATGACTATTATTTCTCACCTGATTAGACAGGATTTTTTTCTGGAAATCCTTCCCTGAGTCCCTGCAACTGATTGCATGCCCTTTTTATGTTTTTCCATAGCACCCTGCATGCACCCTTGTCGTCACAGGTTTCACACTGTATGGTAACTGACTCTATTTATCTCCCTTCCCTGATTGATTATAAGATTCTCGAGGGCAGGGTTTTGTTTTGCTTATCATTGCCTCTCCAGCCTCTAAAACAGTGTCTGTCTCATAATAAGTGCCCACTAAGTATTTCCTAAAAGAATTTAGGTCATTTGTAATTAATCAGCATAGGCAGCTCAATTTCCACATAGAACATCTTTGCTTTTCAAGAACTAAGATTTCAGGAAAAAGATGAGATTCAATGTCTCTATATTTACATGTTCTATCATGGCAATGTATTTTAAGGAAGTATTTATATTTAACTGGGGTGTTATGTTGAACTGAGGAGATGTACAGCTAGTTGGGCTTCTCTCCTGTAAACAACAAAAACCAATAAGGAGACAATTATAAATAGCTTTCCTAGTATAATCAAAGTCTGCCTGAGGTTACTGCTGTGTGATCAGAACTATCAAAGGTTTCCAACCCTCTACGGGACTTAATAGAGACGAGAAATAGAAAGTGAAAAAGAGAACACACTTTTTAAAATGTGGGAGAAGTACAAAGACCCTGGGATTAAAAAGGGGCAAGGAGCTGGTTGTGAAGAACCAGGAAAAGCCTCCCCAATATCAATCAGATTCCTGTTGTTTCTTTCTTGCTCTTTTCAAGACCAATCTCTGAGCTCTGTCATTCCATCAGTCTTTATTTCTGTTTCCATTTGTCTTCCTGTGCTTGCCACTGCCACTCCTCCCACTGTTGTCCCTCCTCTTACTGAATTTTAAAAGCTCCTGGTTGGAAGGTGGTTGCTGCAAGATCATTTCGACTGTAAATCTACTTTAAACATGTAAGATAAAAATATTCCTATAAATGGCATATTTTAATTTATTATTTTTTATAACACTAGTTTTGAATAGAATTGGGCAAATATTTTTTCCAATTAAAGACATATATTTTTACTATTGATGGAAGGGCAGAAAGAGGAGCCATTTTGAAGGTATAATTCATTTTAACTTTGTTAATCGTCTTTAATATTTTCTGTTGAGAGGGCTCTAATCGTCAGAAGGGCATCTATTGTTTGGAAGAGGGAAATGTATCACAATTGGTTAGTAGAAGTAATAGAAGTTGCTAGTAAATTTAGGGAAAATGAACAGGTAGAAGAGGCGTGGTGGAGAAACAAAACAAAGAAGAACAGGCTGTAAAATGTCTGTAGTCTTGTGACCACAAGTCGGATGCAAGTCAAGTGCCTAAGTGGAGAGTCAGTGTCTCTTTCTCTCTCTCTCTTACTTTTCATTTTGTAAAGTTTCAAACATAAAGAAAAGCAGGGAGAGTAGTATAATGAACCTTGAGTACCTATGGCTCTGCTTCACCCTTGGTAATTATATTGAGATATAGACACTTATGACCAGTCAGGGTCCTGGCAAGAAAGAGATGACATACCCAAACAGAAGAATTTAAGGAGAGTTTAACAAGGAGATTGCTTATGAGGGTATGGGTAGCATTTGGGGATTCAACAAGGGATCGGGAAGGACCCTGGAGCTAACAACAATGGGGACTATTACCCTCCCTAGGCTTGAAGGCACACCAGAGAGCGGCAGTTATTGAAATTCAAAGAGGCTGTCTGTCTGGAGTGGTGACCTTCAGTAAAGGGACTTCCTCAACCCTGGCAGCCTGGCAAGGAGAGATTCTGACACATACTACAACGTGGATGAAACTTGAGGACATTATACTAAATGAAATAAGCCAGTCACAAAAAGGCAAATATTATATGTGGTGCTACTTTTATGTGGTACCTGGTGTAGTCAAATGTATAGAGGCAAAAAGTAGAAGGTTAGTTGCCAGTGGCTGGGGGTAGGGGAGAATGTTTTTTTTTTTAATGGGTATAGAGTTTCAGTTTTACAATAAGAAAAGAGTTCTGATTAGCCGGGCATAGTGGCATGTGACTGCAGTCCCAGCTACTCGGGAGGCTGAGGCAGGAGGATTGCTTGAGCCCAGGAGTTTGAGGTTGCAGTGAGCTATGATGACATCACTGCATTCTACCCAGGGTGACCAAGTGATACTCTGTCTCAAAAAAAAAAAAAAGTTCTGGTGGAGATGGGTTGTACAACAACGTGAATGTACTTAACACTACTGAACTGTACATTTAAAAAATGGTTAATATGGTGTTACTGGCTGAACTGTGTCCCTCCAAATTTCACATAGTGAAGCCCTAACCCGTGGTACCTCAGAATGTGATTGTATTTAGAGATAGAGCCTTTAAAGAGTCAATTACATTAAAATGAGGCTGTTAAGGTGGACCCTATTCCAATCTAACTGGTGTCCTTTCAAGAAGAGGAAATTTGGACACACAGAGAGACACGAGGGATATGCACACACACCGCTGTGTGTGAAAGACCATGTGAAGATACAGTGAGAAGGTGGCCACGTGCAAGCCGAGGGGAGAGGCCACAGGAGAAACAAACCTACACCTTGATCTTGAACTTCTAGCCTACAGAACTGTGAGAAAATAACTTTTTGTTGTTTAAGCTACCCAATCTGTGGTATTTGTTACAGCAGCCCTAGCAAACTAATACAGATGGTAAATTTTGTGATGTGTATTTTACCACAATTAAAAAAAATATGTAGAAAGCAATGGTCTACCTGGCTTTGTCTTGGCAGAAAGTCTGGGGAGGAATTTGTGAAGCGATAAATGATGAGATTGTGGAAAAAAGACATTATATTCTGCATAAAAGATTTTGACTTGAACTGTATGTTCAGACACATCTTGAATACTGCAGAGCTGTTGTAGGTTTCTTGAGTTTGACTGAGGTCCATGTAGATAATAAAATAAAGGTTTGTGGGCCTTGCTTGCTTTGTTTAATGCAATCGTTGCTTGGAAGGAAGCGTTTGAGGGAGCTATATGGGTTAAGAATTATCCAACAGTCCAAGGAGCAAACAATAATGACAGTTATTAAATTTATTAATAGACTTCTTGGTGCTTAGTGTAGTGTTGGAATGATAGATATTGATCACATAAACCAAATATTATTCTCATTTTACAAATGAAGAAATTAAGGCTCAACGATGTTAAGTTGCTCAAGTACCTACACCTCATAACACATGTATCTCACATGTAACTGGGCTTGAAACGAGGGGAAAACATAGTTTTTAACTCCAGCTGCTGTAGTAGCTGAGAGATGGCCAATGGGAAACAACCATATACTAAAAGCCTTTTAAGTAGTAGAAAGAAATTATTTGCTATAGCACATATACTTAAAATCTTGCGATTCCTGTTGAAAGTGGGAACTGAGGAGATCCATAAAACCTTTTCAAACTTACTTGTGGTGGGCTTCTGGGTTTGTTCACAGCAATATTTTAAATCAACCGTATTGAAGTATAGTTGACACGATAAATGCACTCATTTTAAGTGTAGAATTTGATGAGTTTTGACAAATACATATACCTACGGACCACCACCAAAATCAAGCTACAGAACTTTTTCATCACCCCTGTATTAGTCAGGGTTCTCCAGAAAATAGTATCTAACCATGGTTCTGTTTTTATATTATTTATAGTATTATTAATAATTCATTGATAAATGTTATATTTAATATTATTTATATTATTAACCATATGTATCATAAGGAATTGGCTCACATGATCATGGAGGCTGAAAAGTCTGAAGATATGCAGTTAGCAAGTGGTGCCTCCAGAAGAGCTGATGGTGTAAGTTCCAGTCTGAGGGCAGGGGAAGACCCATGTCCCACCTCAAACAGTCAGGAAGACACCATTACTCTTCCTCAGCCTTTTTGTTCTACTCAGGTCTTCGATTGATTAGGGAGGGCCATCTGCCTTACTCAGTCCACGGATTTAAATGTTAATCTCATCCAGAAACACCCTCACTGAAATACTCAGAATATTGTTTGGCCAAATGTTAGGGTCACCTGGCCCAGTAAAGTTAACACATAAAATTAACCATCGCAACTCCCCAAATTTCCATATATCCTTTATCAGTCAATCTTCCCACCCTCATTGCCCCTCCTTTTCCCCCTTAATACTCTCACTCCAGGAAGGTACTAATTTGCTTTCTATTAATATTACTGTAGATAAGACCCCCTCCCCCTGGAGTTTCATCTAAATGAAAGTATACACTATATAGTTTTTTTTCTTGGGGGGGTGGGTCTGGATTCTTTTGGTCAGCAAAGTGTTTTTGAGATTCATTCATGTTGTCTGTGTCTCTGCAGGCTATTCCATTTAATTTGTTGTTGCTGGATAGTGCTCCATTGCATGGATATATCACGACTGGTTTATCCATTCACCTGCTGAAGGACATTTGTTTTTTTTCTGGTTTTTGACTATTAGTAATAAAGAGCTATGAACATTCAAGTACAATTGTTTGCATGAGCATATGCTTTCATTCCTTTTGGATATTTGCCTAAGAGTGGGAATGCTGAGTTATATGCATCTTTAACCTTATAAGAAACTGACAAACTACTTTCCAAAGAGGTACCATTTTGCATTTAGAAAAACACAGGTTGAGCACTCTTAATCTGAAAATCTGAAATCTGAAATCTGACATGCTCCAAAAATCCAATACTTTCTGAGTGCTGACATGATGCTCAAAGGAAATGCTCATTAGAGCATTTCAGATTTTCAATTTTCAGATTAGGGATGGTAAATTAGTAGGCATAATCCAAATATTCCAACATCTGAAAAACTTTGAAATCTGGAACACTTCTGACCCCAAGCATTTTGAATAAGAGATACTTGATCTGTGTGAGTTCCAGTCACTACACAGTCTCACCAGCACTTGGTATTATTGGCCTTTTTAATTTTAGCCATCCTAGTGGAGATGCAGTGGTTTCTCACTGTGGTTATAATTTGCATTTCTCTGATGACTATTGATGTTGACCACATTTTCAATGCTTACTGGCCATTTGTATATGTTCTTTTGTGAAGTGTCTGTTCAACTTTTTTGTCCATTTCTCATTGGGTTGTTTGTCTTATTTTCTTTTTATTGAATTGTGAGAATTATTTATATACAAGTACTTTCTCAGATACATATATTGTGAATATGATGTTTTTCTAGTCAGTGGCTTGCCTTTCCATTTTGTTTATGGTGTCTTTTCAAAGTTTTTAATTTTGGTGAAATTCAATTAATTAATTCTTTTTTCATTTTATGGCTATCAATGTTTTTGTGTCCATTAGAGAAATAATTGCCTACCCCAAAGTCAGAAAGGTTTTTCTTTCTATCTTAGAAGTTTCGAAGCAAGTATTTTATAACAAGCATTTATGCTAGAGCAGGATCATGTAAACTTGAAAATTAATAAATAGCAAAAGTAATAGCCAAGTCTGGAATCATAGCTAATGCTTATATGTTGAAGATGGTGAGTTGAACAATTTCAGTCTTGGAAAACGGAAATTTCCAAAATTAACATATCACCTCTACAAAATGAAATTCCTAGCCTGTCATGGAACAGTGTGGGTCATCACGAGCTGACCTTGTGAGAGTTGCACATGTGCACAGCCAAAACTAAAATGAGAACAGACTTAAACCAAAACTGTATCAAGGCAGATATGACAGAAATCTGACCAAGGGTTCTAACATGGGAGTGACAAAGGATAACTAAAAGCAAGTATATACTATTTATAAGTTGCATATATATTTATGCTTCAGTTAACTTTAGTAAGCTGTATATATTCCATTTTAAAACCTTAGTCATTTTTGTTTTCCTCATTAAAATTCTTCAGTGATTTATTTACTTAAGGCTGGAAGTAGAGATACCGGAATCAAGTGATACAGCCAGCATTCTAGCACTTCTAAGCAATATCGGGTGTAGCCCTTTACAGAGGAACATAAAAAGCTTTATTTGCTTCTAACACGGAGCTTAGAGTAGATAATTTCAAAAATGGAGGGTAAATCATGGTATTTCTTTGCCATCTAGGGCTTTGATGAGGTGAATAAAAGAAGAACCCCCTGTCCATTTGAGAGCTAAACTTGAACTGAACATTTCTTTACCTTGTGAAATGTTCAGTTAAGTGCTTTTGCACTTTAATTTTCCAGCCTGGACCAAGACCAGAAATGCCAAAATGATATGAGAAAGGCTGTTCTTACTGTTTTTCTGGCTGGGATTGGAAGAGAAAGTGCCAGCAATCTTGTGAGAAAGCCTGTTCTCTTAAGATCTGCAACCCAGTTTGCAGAATCAAGGGGTTTGGATAGTTCAGATGAGTTTGGCTGAGTGTCCTGGTGTGCTCATCCGAATCACACCCTGCAGAAAGCGTTTTGTCTTATCGAAGTCAACCACAGAATACTTTGTGTGCTTCTTCAGACATCTTAACCACGACGTGTGCCCATCCAAATAAACTGCTAAAGGCTAGCTGAGTGCTGCCAAATTGAAATGTTTGAGTGTGATCTCTACAACTAGGTTTCAGATTTCAACCTGAAATAATGAAAATAGTCATCACAGTGATAGTTTTATAAAATGTTTGTACTACAGAAGGCATTAGAGATGATTTAGCTTAACCTCTCATTTTATACTTTAGAAATTTAAGGTTTGGAGAGGTGAAGTTATTTGCTCAGTATCATGTAGCAAGTTAGCAGCAGAGTCTAGCCTAGAAAATAGGATCCCCTCTTTCCTATGATATGTCATGGTATAGGCTGCTTGATTTGCTCTTTAATATACATGTGCCTGAAAAGAAAATAAAGTAGCTCTAAAGTAGCTATATGATCTGGTATGGCAAGTAAAAAGAAAATTTCATGGATAAACTGAAATGGAAGACTGTTACTTCAATATTCAGGTTTGGAGTGCCAAACAATACATTTAAGATTATTAAAACCCCTCATTGATATGGCTTTAATGTACATTCAATTTTTGGGGGTCATATTATATATTAGAAGCTTTTTTTTCAGTAGGCTTTTGAGATATCTTGCAAGGAAGGGCATTATTGCTTTGAGAAACTAAATGGGGAATGATCATTCACTTGCATCTATTCAAGAATCAGCAGTGGAAACAACCATTTACCATGACTGTCCTACCCAGGTTATGGAAAGGACAAGGCATGCCCGCTGAGGACTGAAGAGTGTGGAAGTGAACATCATTGGTGGGCCCATAGAAAGCATCACTGTCAATATCCCTGGAGGAAAATACTGGCCCAAGTGGGACAAGTGACCTTAGGTGCAGGCAGTTTTGCCAGTTCATGGTCTGCCTTTGTGAAACAGTGTAGTGGTTGTTCCGTAATTGTTTCTGTACCTGAATACAGTTGAAACCTGTTTACTCCCAAATCTACAGAAGGGTGGATACCTCCCTGTTGTCAAACCTTTTTTGACTCCCTTGTCGGATACCCAATTCTTGTTCTTGTTGCCTTCCCATTTCTATAGCCACAGTATTTTTTTTTTTAAACAGCCTCTGCTTAGCTGGGTGATTTGATTAAAGTTAGTGTTTTAAATATAAAGAGCACATGGTTGGTATATGCATACCATGGAGTACTATTTAGCCATAAAAAGGATGAATTAATGCATTTTGCAACAGTTTGGATGTAACTGGAGATGATTCTTCTAAGTGAAGTATCTCAAGAATGGAAAAACAAACACCACATGTACTTGCTGTTAAATTTTTGGAACTAACCAGTGAGCACACATGTGCACAGAGAGAAGTAAAACTCAGTGGAAATCAAGCAGGGGGGAGAAGGAAGGAGGGGAGGGGCAAAAACCTATCTAGTGGGTACAATGAACACTATTTGAGTGATGGGCACACTTACAGCCATGACTTAAGCATTACCAAAGCTGTCCATGTAACTAAAACATTTGACCTCCTTAACATTTTGAAATTAAAAAAAAAATAGCATTTGTAAATATAATTTTGACCTGATATTCTCATTGTCAAAAAATGGTTTTGGCCCCTACACTCTGTAGGTCCTCTCCATCTCTAACCTGCTAGGATTTTATTAATCAGGGCCCTCTGTTACATACCTCCTGTTTCTCAGCCAGGCAGCCAACCGGCCACCTTGTATTCTGTACCATATATATTTGTGTAACAGCAATATCATGCGGACCTGGCACAGATGAATGTAAGTAGATTTCCAACATGACTGCATCGTATCATCTTAACATGTAGGAAAAGTATTTCCGTATGCACAGTATATGCACCTCAGAGTTTCCATAGTATTAAACACTTTGATGTTATGATAAAATTTGTGCTGAAGCAGACATGAAGAACTCTGGTGACCATTGCAAGTGGACCCTCAACTCAACACTGCCAGCATCACATATTCATTACTACCCAGGCTAAATACCCACCTGCTGGAATAATATAAAGAAACCTGTGCTATTCACCACCGTTGACAATTTATTCTTAAACCATTTACATAGAGTCATGCATCGCTTAATGACAAGGATATGTTCTGGGAAATGTATTTTTAGGCAATTTTGCCATTGTGCAAACATCATAGAGTGTATTAACACACACCTAGATGTGGTATTAGCAAACTATGGTATTGTTCCTGGACTACAAACCTGTACAACATGTAACCATACTGAACACTGTACACAATTGTAATACAATGTAAGTATTTTTGTATCTAAATATATCTAAACATAGAAAAGGTACATTAAAACTATGGCATTATAATCTTATGGGACCACCATCACATATGTGGTCCTTTGTCGATCTAAACATTGTTATGCAGCCTGTGACTACAATGGTTTAATTCCTTATGACTATTGGTTTGGGAAACATAAGCACAATGACTTTTCCAGAATACTATGGAAAACCATAGTATTCGTAAGATGATAATAGTACAGTTGATATTACTCATTTTATTTACTATCATTGGTTTTATTTAGCAGGTGTCACAATGTAGGCAATTAATATTAATGGGAATATTGAACAGTTTGAAACTGGGCTTTCAAGTGAACCAGCTGGTTCAGAAATGATATTTATGTACACATGCATTCTATGTGATAACAAATCTAATCCAAAATACATATTTTTCACAATGTAAAATCTCACCTAATTCTCTACTCTTTAAATAGCTACCCACTGCACTGTGGAGTTAAAAAAAGCACAACACAAAACAATTCCTAAGCACTAGGTATAACTGTGAAATACAGAATGTGTGTATTACAAACTCATGAGGCTTGATGGGAGCTAAGTCCCTGTTGGATCAACAAAACAAGGATTTGTCAATAATCTTGGGCATTTACAAAGCAGGATCTTTGTATCTAAGACAGCAGGAGTAAAGACTGTCTGTGAAACCAAGGTGGTTGCCACCAGCAAGGTTTCAGGCAAAACGTGAAACAGAATAGTCATCCTCTCACCTCCCTTTCTCTACCCCTTTCTCCCTCCATCTCCCCCTGCCCCATCTCCTCTGGCTGCCTTCTCACTCAACTTTCTTGCATTCCTTTCCCTTCCTTGGGCTTGGATATTTCTCCCCTTTCTTCTCCATCCTCCAGGCATAGATACCTAACCCTTGGCAGATATAAATCACTCCTTAGGAGATTATTGGGCTGAACAGTGAATGCTGAGTTTCCAGATACTCACTGCATGAAATGTACCCTGCATTTACATTTTGAAGAGCAGATTATTAAACCAAATAAATATAAAGTTAGTATGAGAGTGTTTCTAAGTAGAAAGAGACTTCCTAGTATTTACCTCCTACTCTGGCCTACTGTCAATGTGTTTTCAATAAATCAAAAAAAAATAGTGCTCAATAAGCAATCACTTTACTTGTAAAACTTTGCATACTTTCTCTCCTGGCCAACAAAATCCTAATAAGGTTAAGGAGCTGTGCCTTCAGATGTTAGGAATTGAGCAATTCAGATAAATAAGATTGAAATACCCTCCTTTTCCTTAGTAGTAGTTGTATTTTAATATTTATTTAATTTTTTGAATAAGTGATAGATTCACATGGTTGAAAAGATTTAACAAGGGTAAAATGAACACTGTAAAAGTTTCTCTCTTATCATTCCCACATCTGCTAATTTCTACCCTTACACAGAAAGGGATAATATATATTACTAGTTTCTTGTGCAGATTTCCAGAGATTTAAAAAATATTTATTTAAGCAAATGCTACACATATAGTTTTCCCCACTTTAGAAATAAATATAGCGTACTATATATACTTTTTTCTCCCATTTAATTTATCTTGCATAGCTTTACACATCAGTAGCATAGAACTTCCCCATTCTGTGAATTTGTTTTATTGTGGTTGATAGTATCCCATTATTTGGATGTGCCACAATTTATTTAAACAGTTCCTTATTGATGAACTTTTAGATTGTTCAAATCTTTTGGTACAAAAGCTGCAGCAGTAAATAACCTTGCACATTCATGATTTTGCCCATGTATGAATATATCTGTAGAATAAACTTCTAGAATTGGAACTGCTGAGTCAAAGAGTATATGCATTTGTAATTTCAATAAATATTGCCAAATTGCCTTCCAGAATGATTATACCTATTTACACTCCCACCAGCAATGAATCACTGCTCTCATTTCTCTGTATCTTGCCAACCCTAAGGGTTGTCAAATTTTTGGATTTTTACCAATCTGATAGTGAAATATGGTATCTTGATGTAATTTTAATTTGCATTTTTTTCTATGTAGGAGTAATTTGAACATCTTTTCATATATTTATGAATCATTTGTATTTCCTTTTCTGTGAACTATTACTCACTTTCTAATGGGATTTTTCCTCTTTGAATTCTATTGTCTCTCTCTATATTAGGCAATTTAGTTCTTTGTCTGTATTGTAAATTACAAATATATTTTTCTCAGTTTGTCATTGTCTCCTAACTTGAAAGAATTGTTTTAAAGACAAATATGGATAATTGCATTAGTGTTTTGTGTCATTTTGCATGCACACACATTTTGCTATGCGTGAGGATAGAAAGATAGATATGTATAGATAGATAGTATGTGCATGTGTGTATGGATTTTTTCACAGGCCCTCTTTTATTCTTGGAGCGTGAATAACATCATGCAAACCATTCATGCATCAATATGTGAGGCCAACCTTCCTGTAGGCAAAAGAGGATGCAAGCATATTCTCCAAAAGAGGTTCAAAGTGTTTATCGAATTGCCTACTATGCATTGACATTCGCACTAGGGATAGAAAAATGACAGAGATATGATACATCTACTCTAAAAGTTTGTTCACAGTTTGGTGACAAGGGTGGAGAAGTTGGATGTGCAAACAAAGAAATACAATAGAGTAGAAGACATACAAATCAATATGTAAGCAAAAAATTAAAACACAGTAGGAGAAACATGTATTCAGTCAGCCCTTCACATCTGTGGGTTCTGAATCCATGGATTCAACCAACCACAGATGTTTGGGGGGGAAAAAAAAGGATGGTTGCATCTGTACTGAACATGTACAGATTTTTTGTCTTGTCATTATTCCCTAAACAATACAACTATTTACATAGCATTTACACTGTATTAGGTATAAGTAATCAAGAAGTGATTGAAAGTATAGTGGAGGATGTGCATAGGTTATATGCAAATACCACACCATTTTATATAAGGGATTTGAGCATCCACAGATTTTGGTATCTTGGTTGGGGTGGGAGTCCTGGAACCAATTCCCCATGAATACTTAGGGAAGGCTGTATAATTATGAACACAGTGATAAGGGAGGAGGAAGGATGGAACGAGTGAGTATAACCTGTAATAATCATTCAACCACTGTCTCAAAGGTAAGTGCAGAAAAGAGAAACCGCTCTGCGGGTTTCAAGCAGAAAAGAATTTAATACAGGAGATTATATGTTCACAAAACCATAGGCAGAGAGGTTGGAGAAATGGAAGTCAGGTCATTGCCCCTCGGTTTCTGGTTTCTGTTTGGTCCAGTGCTATAGCAACCCAGTGGTTAGAAAATCCCTGCGGCCACCACCTCCACTGCTCCGGCTCCGGCTGCCTGCCCAGGGAGGCTGGTGAGCAGAGAGGAGAATGCGGTGCGGGGTCGCTGCCGCCAGCTTGCACGACTGTCAGAGCTTGTTTGTCAAGGGCAGCTGCCACAGGAAGATAGCCTCTCTTGGGTTTCAAACTTGTCACAAGTGCATCTCTTTGGCCAAATCCAGAATACTCCTGGAACTCCAGCTGCAAGGGGTCCTGGGAAATGTAGTTTTTAATTCTTTCCAGCACTTGTAATTCAAGAGGTGAATGAAAGTCAAGAGCTAATACTCAATTTCAATCACCTTGGTAGGGATTTATCAGATTATGAAGCATAAAGCAGGTGATTGAAGAATGGGTACATTAAATGGATACATTTTATATGGTCAGGAAGAAGCCTGAAGGGATTCCAGAAAATAGGATTTACGAGGAGCCCATTTGGCAGGAGACCTAGAAGTTGGGAGTGGAAAGATTGAGGACATGGGGCTATAAAGTCCTATCCATGGGCATGTGGTTTGGATTGGGAGAATGGCTGGGGGTGTCAAGGAAATATAAATTGTTTTTCATTATTAAATAGTGCATGTGAAATGATAAAAATGACAATGAAGTAACTAATAAGATGATGACTAAGTAACAGTGTATATGAAAAAGTATGATGAGCCATAAAGCCCTGACTATAAATAATAGTGGTGGTAGGTGTTATTATTCTCATTCATAAACAAGGAAATGAGTTTAGAAAAGTTAGCCATTTGTCCAAGTTCACTCTGCTGTCTAATAGAACTTGAATCTTTCTTTTTCCCTTCCATTCTCCCTTCCTCTGTCCATTTCTCCTTCATTTCTTCTTTTCTGTAACTTACTAAGCATCTACTATATGCTATGCTCTTGGCTTAGATAGTCAAGACACAACTCTTTCTCTCAAAGAGGCAGTATCCGCCTTCTACTTTGTCTGACGTTCATTCAGGACTTTTTTCCATTGCATAACATATGCCTCCCAGAATTATATTAGGAGCACTGGACTCTGTTGGGAAGCCAGCCACTTTTATCTCTATTTGGAGCACAAAAAACCAATGCATAGACCAGTTTTAATGAGGAGACGGTAGAATGTAGATTCAGACCTTCAGAACTCAAGTTGTAGCAGTAAGCATGGCTTCCTTGCTGGGAAAAGGATCATATGGATTTTATATAGAATTGCCTACATGTGTAAGGGCTGGAGGATCTGACTCGTGGGAAAAAATAAAATGAAAGACTAAAAATGTCTCCAAAATATCTCCAGGATATTAAAGTAAAGCTAACCACATAAAAGACACATGACATTTGCCTGTGAATAGATAGACTGAGCATTTTGGTTCTTATGCTAGTTTATAGCTGCCAGTGATTCTTGTGGCACGGATCCAAGTTTTCAGGACACTATCACATTTTAAAGTTTTCCTAATGAATTATAATAACATTTCTGGAGTTTACATCAAATTGTGTTGAATGGCATTTTTAGCAAATTGTGTCACTTTGTGAATTTCCAAATTTTACAAAATTTCTTGTGCCAAAAAATAATCAGTGAAAATGATTTTGTGTGAAACTTTTTGAAAGCCAAGTTTAGCTGATTTTGCTAAACAGCACAAGCAAACAATTTATTCAATCTTTCTCCAAGTCCTTTTTCTGAGCCTTGTTCTCTGCTTCCAGGCCTCCCTCCCCTTCCCCCTTACTAAGCTTCTTTCACTTTGTTTACTGGCCTTTGTTTCTGCTCCTAGTTTGTCTTTCTCTAACATTATCAGCCCTCCCAATACCTCAGCCCCTAACTATACCAAGCCTTGGGCTATGGTTTTGGGTTGAGGGTCACAGAGGTTACGGATTTGTCACTGAAAGAGAGAAAGAAAAAAAAGGGAGAAAAGAAATGATCCCCTTTGCTCTCTCCTCTGCCCTTGGTGCCGAGAAATTCATTGGCAAGTACCCGGCAAGCATTATTACTGTGGGCTTGAAACGAATACATACTCACTGCAAGAGATGCCCTAAAAATGTTGCTTAGGATAAAAGAACATATTTACATATGCCCAGATTCATGATTTGAAATCCTTGCATGTGCATGGTTAGACCACCTCAGTAGGATTTTGAGCTTTTTCTTCTGCACTAATCTATTTCCCTACAGATGGAGACAGTATAGAGAAGTGGAAACAGCATAGATTTGGGAAGCAGAGTTCCTGGATTTGAATCCTAGTTTTCCAGCCACTTAATCTTCCTGAGTGTCAGTATTCTCTGTTACCAAATAAGGAAACTAGCAACCGATATACTTAATTAGGATGATAGTTATCATTAATTGAACAATTACTGTATGCTGGGCATTCTGCTAAGTACTTACGTACATCATCTCGAACCCTGTACAACATGAGGCAGTAGCAGTATTAACACCATTGCCATTTCATGGATGAGGAGACCGAGGTAAGGAAATATTGAATTACTTGTTCCAGGCCACTTATGTAAAGAAGTGGAGCTGTGTTTTGTCTGATTCCAAAGCCCATTTTTTGAACCGTTATACTAAATGATACAACACAGAGTACCAGATGTATGGGAAGGGGTCATTCTTTTGTTTTGTGTTGAATTGTTTTAAGGCTAGAAATTCCAGGAGGCGTAAAGACAGCTCCAGTTCCTGCTTTGGCTTCTTCAGAATTTCCTCTACTTGTCTCCTTCATGTGGGCACAAATTGGACCAAAAGATGGTGGCTGAAGTCTGTGACCCAAACCATATATCAAGTCACCACTAGCCCTATTTCTTTGACCACATAAAAAATTTGGTAAGCTGTCCAGAAAATGCCATAGCAGACTGCAACTGGGACATTGTCTGGTCTCAGATCAGGGATTGTAGGAAGATGTTGTGCCCAGCAGGAATCGGCAGGGTTGAGGGGAGAAAATCGGATCGAGACCGGAAACATCCCCACCACCAATTACTCTTCATAGTATTCCTAATGGAAGCCACAGACGTTTACAGTGACTATCGCAGAAAAGCCACATAATTATAGGGCAGCAGTCTTGTGGCTTCCATGTGTGTTTTTGCGATCCTAGCCTATAGCTAACCCACGTGCTAATTTCTACCTGCTGAATACAATTTGGTTTGCAGTAAGTAATGCTTTTAAGAACTTTCTCAGCAACTCATCTCTGGGCAGGATTCTTGTCTAAGCCACGTGAAGCCAGAGAATTCTCACAAACATCTGACTGACATGTTTTGCTTAAGGAGGATAATGAATCTGCTGCAAAAAAGATTATAAAGTCTTGAAACTAACTGTGGCAAATGCTTTAGGTATGTCTGTAAATTTGGTTTTCTGTGAATTTAGTTACGCCTTTTAGATCACAGTTTGTGAAATCACAGTGTTATTTTTGAGGTTTCAGGAGGTTTTTGATTATTTCATGACCTTTTCCCTAAATACTGCCTATTACTTTGATACAAGGATGTTTGAAGTGCTTCACAATCTTTTGCTATTCCCTGGGGTCTGGGTCAACATTCCTATCGTCTCTATTTTAAGATGAAACACAGAGAGTTTAAGTGACTTGCCTATGGGGTCCCAGCATGTGGGTGCCTGTGCTGGACATAAACTTCTTAAGCCTTTGGCTTTAGATTGGTTCACTGAACCACATATTTCCCCCAGCAATTATTTACCCACATTATGCATCTGACCTGGATATGCTGGTGCTTATTTTCCATTTGCATAATGAGGAATACATCAGGCTTCCAAGACGTATTTCCTCAGTACAAGGAGCTGAGTCCTAATGTGGACCTGCCTGGCTTTCTTGGTTGGGGGGCGGGGGCAGGGGCAGGGTCACCTTGTCCTTGGCACAGGCCTGGGAATGAACAATCTGGGTAGAGCCTGGTCGGCATGAAGTGGAGCTGATGACCTGGTGATGCCTCATGGTAGTAAGACATTTGGGTCTTCCCAAATGTAAACTACAATTTAACTGTGCAATGCTGGAATCTTTTCCCACCTTCTAGGCAATTGGAGAGGAATCTTTAGGAAATACTGTGAGTAATGAAGTTTATGTTCAGGTACAACCATAACTATGGGGTCTGGGTAAGAAGAGAAACTTTTTGTTTTTTCTCTCTTGAATTCAGGAGGAAAGATCATAAAGGTATTTTTTTTTATTATTTCAGCATATTATGGGGGTACAGATGTTTAGGTTACGTATGTTGCCCTTGCCCCCCCCCCCCAAGTCCGAGTTTCAAATATGTCCATCCTTCGGGTGGTGCGCATTGCACTCTTTGTGTATGCAAATACCCGTCCCCTCCTCCCTCCTCCCCCCTCATAAAGGTATTTTTAAAATTATGTGTGGAAGATTAAATATCATCGTTTGATGAGTAATTTGTTCTTAAATGACTTTTATTAATAGTTTTTTAAATGGTAAAACTATCTTGTCCTATTATAAGTTTATTAGATAAACTTTAGAAAATACAGATAAGCAGAGACAATAAAATAAAATCACCCTGATTTCCACTACTCAGGAGTAAACTCTATTAATATTTTGGCATATTTTCCTCTTTTTTAAAAATGGGCTTACTTTTTTTTACAATGATTATATATCTAAATACATTATATAATTTATTACCTAAACTATACACATTACATTATACTATGCACACTGCCTTATAACCTGCTTTTTAAACTTAAACCTAATATATCTTGAAAAGCTTCTCTGATTATTAGTTTTCTCCAATATCATTCCTGATGGCTGCATAGATTTCACTGCATGGACATATCAATGTTTATTTAACCAATCCCTCGTTGCTAGGCATTTAGTTGTTTCCAAGTTTTCTCTGTTAAAAACAAGCTATGATGAAGATTTTTACTTATAATAGCGTCAGATCATATATTGCATCTGTACCTTCCGGCGCAGTGGTCCCCACCTTTTTGGCACCAGGGACCAGTTTCATGGAAGACAATTTTTCCGTGGATAGGGTGGGGAGGAGCGGAGCTGAGACGGTGATGCCGAGTGATGGGGAGCGGCTGTAAATACGGATGAAGCTTCGCTCACTTGCCCGCCACTCACCTACTGTGTGGGCCGCCTCCACCTTTCCTAAGTTTCATGAAAGATAATTTTTTCACAAACAGGGATTGGGGCATGGCCGGGGACCACAGTTCTGGAGGACCTGAAATGTACGGTTGCCAAGCAATATTAGTGCTGTATTAATCTTTTAATGGGAAAACTTCTAGCTAGGGCTAAGGTGATAATATGTCAAACAGTAAAGTGCTCATTCTTGTTCACCAGAAGTGGAGATAAACTCAAAAAGCTAAGAGCTACTCATGGCTAAGGAAATATAGTTCTCATACAGCAGACTAGATGATGGTAGAATAGCATTTAATTAAGATACTGAATACAATACTTAAAAAGTGTCAAAAAGTAGGACATTCATCTGTGTAAACTTCAAGTGCGCTGAAGTAGTGTCACGGCATAAATGTTTTAGTCCAGTCATCTTTGAAATGGTCTTTCCAAGGCACATTTTTAAAATAAAACAAAAACCAAACAAACAGAAAAACTCTAAATGTCCAAACAATAACTGCTACAAAACTTCCCAAACTCTGCCTTTTGTTTTTTTCATTTGATTCTCCATTAGCGAGTTCTGACTCTACCTTTTCAAGCTCTGTACATCTCACTAAACGTTTTTGGAAAGACCAAGTTACCTCATGCAATTTTTTCTTATAAAGGTCTGTATTGCTAAAGAAACAAGCCTAATCTTTTTGTGAAAAACTTTTGTGGACATTAAAAGGAGCCTTTTATTCTTATCTCAGCTTCCCCCAACCACCTGCAATTTTTTTTTTAACACATACATTTTCTATGACTTTCGAGCCAGCACTGATGATAAACTTGACTGGCAAACACGAATGCCTATGCTGAAAGGACATGTGATCTAAGCAAATTGCAGCAATTCTATAGACCGAAGTAATCAAAAACATGCATTTTTGACAACTCAGACATTTATAGCTTGTATCTTCTATATCAGGACCCAGAAGCGACATAATGATGTCAGCTTTCCCCCCAGATAGTTTGGATGGCTCTGTGAACATGGTTAGAGAATAATATGTTTTGTTTTCCTTCTCCTTGGGGTGACCATTGTCTCCAGTTAGTCCTGTGCTCAGTGAGTCATTAATTAAACCCAGAATCTTTATAAGTGACCTGTTGTGGCATTGAGGTTTATTCCCAATTTATTCTGCTTCACTGCATAATATTTAGTCAATGTGCCTTGTTTTTATTTTTTGAAATTTTCCCTCATTCTTCCTCACACCATGAGGATTCATTTTTGAGATGGAGAGCAAAAGGCTAGGTTAAAAAAAACACAGCCACCTCCAGAGTGCAAAAACTGCAATAAACCCATCATCTCTAACAACAGCAGAGCATGAAAAGATAAAAAACAGCCTGCCAAGAATGTAGTAACCACCCATTCACTTTTAAATGCTCTCCACACTTCAATGCACAGACCTAATTACTTTTCTGCATTCCCAAATCCACTTTGCCCATACTGCAATCAGAAACCTGGCGTTAAAATATTTTAGACTTGGAGGATCAAGACTAATTATGGGCCTTAGCTGCACCTTTTGGTTTTTCTCCCCCCTCCCCCCTCCTTCTCTTCTTTGGGTTACTTTAAAGCACGCTCCACTGGAAGAAAGGCTGCCCAGTCCCAGTTGGGGGTGACGCAGTAAGAGAATAAAACAAAGAACAACTCAACTCAATTCAGTAAGCTTCAATGAGGCTGGTATATTTAATGTGAGCCCAGGGTTAGCCCACAGAATTGTGGCAGAATGCAATATTCTCAACAAAAAAAGATGTGTTTAAGGTCGGGTAAGGCCCCATAAGGCTGTTGTTGGTGTTTAAGCAGTCCACTGAGGTATTTAGCACCAAGGGTTTCTAAACATTCCAGCTGAGCGTTAAACCACAGCTTTACAGTAGCTGCTTAAAGGTTTGGGGGGCTGGGAGCGTCCCCTCCCTCTTGTATTGAAAGGTCAACAAACAGTAGGAAAGATCATGTCATAACAAAGATGAAGTCACCTATTATCGAGTATAGTGACAGCTAATAGCACTATCAGAGGAACTAATCCAAGGTATTAAATAGTGTAATTGTTAAAATAATATCATGGTTATTAGAACACCCAAGCATGAGACATTCTTCATGTTATGTAACTTGAAAGTACTGCAGGTGAGCTTAGCCTTCCCATGACAGGCGCTTGTTATAAATATGTAAATATTAGAAAATTGCTTCAGTACTACAATTTTCTTGCAGCATACAGAATGCATTTTTGATACACAGATGTTATGTTTCACGGCATTTACTAAACTACTTTTGGGTAATTTTGCCGAGAGTCACACTCTTAAAAAGCTTTCATTCATACAAAATAATTTACTGTGAAAGTTGGTGCTAATGTTTTATTTTGTTGAAGCATTTTTAGTTTCATGGATTTAATAAGACAAATACACAAAAAACCACAGTTTCTACAAGAATTTCTGAAACAGCTAACGGAGACTGAGTACTGATAGAGTTAACTTTATGGAAACTTCACCTCTAAATTTGAATTCTGGTATTATGAGATTGGATCTGGGAATAGGTTATGTTAGAATCAGAAGATTCTTATTCAGAAGATTAGTGAGAAATGCGGTTACCCTGAGGGGGTACAAATGTCACAAAAACAGAAGAAACTTCAACATCAACAACACACAAAGCTTCCAAAATTCTTCCCCATTTGTTTTAGTTTCCAGTAGTCAAGAATCCAAACCAAACCACAAATTGTATTGTAGGAGATGGTTTAAAACAATAAGATGTTTTGGATGGTCAGAGTTTGCAGGGGCACCTAAGATATAATACAAGGAGCACATACATTGGCTCAAAACTACCAATTAACCCTCTTTGTTAGATAGGTAATTTATTCCACTCAGAAGCATCAAATATCAGAGGAATCATAGGCCAAAACAGTAATTATCTGCAGGGAATTCAAAGGCTTGAAAGCCAATAATTCCAAAGAAATAAAAACAGAATTCTTTTCACTGCATAGACTTCATCCTAAAACCTGTAATAAGAGCCAGGCCCTGGCTGTGAACCTTTACACTTCAAGGTAAAAAAAAAAGAAAAAAAAGCTGAAGAAGGCAAAGACCTTCTTTGGGGCTTTCTACATAAAACTATCTGGAAGTGGAGGTCAAAGACCAAACACTCAGGTACTCTCTCTATCACATAGAATCCTTATCCAACACAGAAATGAAGGGCTGGATTGGCCAAAAGTGGGAATGGGGGAAAATATTAAATTGTGGAGCTAAAGAAGATGACAATAAACTCTATTTAAAAAGCCTAGCAGTTTAATTTGAATTTTTAAAGCTCAAGTGAAATATAATAATCTTTTCTTGGATAAAAAAGTAATCACAGAATTTCTTAAATGTCATGGCAAACTCTTCTTAAGAAAAGCATTTATTCTTAACATTTCATCTCCTTTATGCTACATTCATATTTTATAAGGTCTAGTCTTGGAAATCTATAGCTAGTGGGTCTGGTTATTGAATATTTGACAATTAAGTGTTTCTTTAATTGTACTCTTCCTTAATTGTACCCTCATTTATTTATTTTTTTTTACCTTTTTGTATGTTTTTTCTATATCAAAAAGAAAAAAAAGAAGGCCCCAACTCAAACCTGTAATAAATCATCTAAGTTGTATCAATATATTCCACATGGGAATATACTAGCCTTTGGTGTTTCTACCCTTTCAAACACATGGCTTCTTAATATTCTGGAGGGGGCCCTTGACTTTTACACATTTACTACCAATTTCGTAGAAATTCATGGACATAACACCTACTTTTCACTTAACAAGGTCAAGGCACAAATCCACATGCCTAATTTAAATGATTCCTTTTTTTTTTTTTTTTTGGTTTCATTATAAATCCATACCAGATGTTAGGGAAAGAAGAACGTAATTCCATGTAGTTCAGTTGCTCTACCTACCTCTGATGATTCTCCTGTGGACTTGGGAGAATGGATTTGTGTTTTCTATAGCAAACTTTCCCAATGAAATAGAACTTTCCAAGATTTCTGTTTTTGTCCTAAGTTAGTTTAATGTTAGAATTGGACACATCTGCTGTCTATGAGAATCTAAGACACCAAATCTGGTCACTTTGCAGACTGAATAAGGTTCTTGGTTGGTGCTTGAGGTCTGTTGACAAAATTTATGTATAGCAATTGTGTACCCCAGCTGTCACCCAACAGTGGCTTAGTGAGCACCTCCTGGTATGTCCAAGAGATTCTAACTCCAAGAGGTTGGACTAGATCACACTGATGCTCCCTATCAATGCTTAATGTAATACTATGATTTGTCCAATTTAGATCAAGACTTTCTATTACACTTAAGAGAGCAATTTTTTAAAAAAAATTACATTTATTTTAGTAATTAAATATAAAATTGCCTATATCTGAGCTGGCAGGAATATTAAAATTCTTATACAGCCAATGCTAAAGTGCCATTTTTAGCGTTTCAAATCACTTAACACATTTTGATTCTCTCATGTGTTTCTTTTTCAGGGGTTTCAACAGGGAAATAGCGGCTATTCCTCTTCGAAAATGGAAAGCAAGAGCATGGATAATGAGACTGCTTCTCACTTCCTGCCTGCCCCTCGGAAGTCAGCTGCTGAACATTTTGTCCTATTAATTAAGAAACAGAACGAGAGATGAACAAAATGAAATTCCTCTTGGTGACTCATGGACAGGGTAGAACATCTCAGTGGTCATTTAGGCTACTTTGTCAAATAGCTCACTTTCTACACTTTTCTTTAAGTTAGTAACTCTCACATTTCCATTTTCATTCCTGACCACTTGTTAAAGTTTTAGTTCAATTGTGCAACCTTCTACATTGGTATTTGTATGTCCCAGTGTCACATGGAGCCCAACAAACTTAGAATTGAACCTCACTTGGTTTCCCCATTGTTTCCTGTTTGCAGTGTTTATTTCCTTCCAATTCAAAGCTTTTCCTGTGTCTTTCCCAGACCTGGATGCCTCCCTGGCTCAGCACTCCTGCCATCATGGACACTGTCACCATTATCCAAGTTCCCTGGACTCAAAGCCCTGAAGGCATTTCTAACTTACTGCTCTTTTGTGCATCATAATTATTAAGTTTAAACATTTTTTCCTTTAGAGTAAGTGCTATGATGTTATTTCCTTTCTATTCCATAGTCCCCAGGCACTTGTCACGCCCTACCTGAATTAGTGCAGCAGCCTCTAGCAGTGCCCTGTCTGCCTCCCCCTTCCCTCTAATTCTGCCCCTAAGCAAATGTTTGTAACACCTACTCCCCTGCTCAGAAGCCTGTAATGGCTCCAAATGTCCCAACATCATCCCTAACTCCGTTGCTTGAGTTTCTCTCTCCCTCCTACTACTGGAATCGTGTTTAGCAGGACTCCCCTGTTTTACTGCTGCTTCATTTGGCCGTCTTTGCACTCTTCTTGGCTGTGCTCATCTTCAACCTTTGACTGTGGCCCTTTCTCATCCCATTCACCTCCCCAGATCCTAACCACTTTCAGCCTCTTTCCCATGAGATGTTTCTGCTTGTTTTCTTTCACTTTGATCCCCTATCCTTGAATTCCTAAGTCACAGCTTGTCTTCAGATTTGATAGTCATGGTGGCAGCTTTGGTAGCACGAAATGAACCCTGCGTTGGAGTCAGAGAAACATGGCTCCCAAACAGATTTCAACCACAGATAAACTCTGCAGCTGGAGCATGTCGTTTTACTTCTGAGTCTTTATTGCCTATTCTATAAAATGGGGATATTAACAAATGAGATAGAAAATGGTAAGAAATGTGAAGGTACTGGCATGTAATAACATCCTAAGTGTTAGTTAAATTTGATTTTTTAAAATTGTTTAATTACTTTATGTCTGTTTGTATGTCTTCTGAATTTGGCTTCTGGAGAGCCAGTACTGTGTTTTGTATTCCTCTAACCCTCCGAAAGCCCTGGATATTGCTATGTAAAAATTTGTGGCCAATAAATGAATCTGGAATAAAAATTCCAGCTTGGAAACTTGGCCCAGAGTTTTTCAGCAAGACAGGTGAAGACTAGTTCAATCTTGGACTTCGAAAATACCAAGAATAGAAACAAATGAACAAACAAGTAACTATCTAAGAGTTAAATCTCTTACAGAGAAATCTCACTTGCACTAAATTCTTTGGACAAAATGTTACAACTTTATTTAAACTCTTAGACCCTGACATAAGTATATCATTTATTGTATAGTTCATCCTATTTTCTTATAAACTAAACATATCCGTTGTAAAGAAACAAAATAAAAACTTGAAGACACTCTGACCCACCTCTACCCAGTGTAGTTTCTAATTAATATTAGCTATTCCTTCACTTGATTATTTTTTTATGTAGTTGTTCATTTATCAATCATTTATTTACTAGGGGCAGATACTGTCCTAGCACTTTACAAATATTAGTTCACTTTATCCTCACTGCATCCTATGAGGTAGGCAATGTGTTACAGTTTTTCACTGATAAGGAAACTAATGCATGGAGGGCTAAGCAGCATGTCCAAGGTTGTATAGCTAGGAAGGTTGGAGGGGGATTTGAACCCACACAGGCAGGTGGCTCCCTGAGTCCCATCCTCTTAACCAACAACCTCTGATATGTCTTTTGAACCTTTTATGTTTTCATCCTTTTTTCCTTATTTGTACCACTTTCATTGACCCCTGAATGATAGCTAGCAAACCTCTGGGATACAATAAATACTAATCATAGTAATCATACTGTTCTCTGTGCCTTGACCTATTGGGTTGGAGGTGGGGCTGTCAAACTCTCAGGGGGAAAACTTTCACAGATTTATGGAGTTGGAGAATTAATTTCTCTCTTGCAGGAGGGTAGAGGTTACTCTTCTTATATGCAGAGGGTGTTTTGCTTTGCCACAGAGATTAAGAAAGGAGAGTTGACCCAACTGATAGTCGTTCTTCTAGTCACCACCAACAATTTCCAAATGCGTATAAATGCAGTGTCACAGCAGAATGGCCTCAGAAACACATCTCAAATTGTGGATGTAATAGGAACAAATTATACTGAATTGGTTGGTTTACTTAATTATATTTTGCTAGTACCAAACTGTACTTTCCTGAATCATAATTTTAGATCTGAAGCAGTTTGGCGATTCCTGAGGAGAGGACATCAAATGGCCGTTGTGTTCACATAGCCTATTTTTCTAGAGCTTTGTCATGTTTAGAAGGTCATCGGTCATCACACCATTGATGTCACAGTGTATTCCCTTTTTGTGTTGGGATACTTTAACTTGCTCTATGTCACAGTACTATGGACATTGCAATTTATCATTCATGTGCTCTGAGAAGTTATGAGATTGCTTTTGACATGGTTGCAGTTTAGCATGTTTCTTACCTCAGCCTGGTTGGTCTGAGTCTCTCATGTGGAAGGGCCTCCCAATTTCTTTTCGGTCTTTGCAGTCACATTTGTATATTCATGGGAGAAACTAGCTCAGTGAGCTATTTTTTGTATACAAAGAATTTTATAAGGAAACAGAAATAGTTTTAATTGTAAGAAAGATCTTAAGGCCCAGAATCTTGTTTTACAAGTGTAGACTCAAACGGGATTTTAAAAGTCACTACTTTACATTTGCTAAAACTCACCCATGTGAGTTATTGGTAGATTTTTCAGTCTAGGCCCACACTTCTCTTTCCTTCCTAAAGATGAAAAGGGAAAGCTGACACCCTCTGTTCTCCTATATATGGAAAGGTCTTTGCTTTCAGTAACTAAAAAGAATCTATCTGTGTAATTTGAAGGTAAAATGGTAAAACCATAGCAGAGGGTATGATTATCAGTCCACAAACTCAGATGTGCAAGAAATATCACATTTCTTTATTTCTGTGAGCCAACTATGATCCATCCCCAAGCCATTTTGTGGGCCTGAGAGATCAGTTCCAGATTTAGGGCTCTTTCCCCTGCATTGTGCAAAGGCCTCAGGGACAAACATCGATGCACCGTGGACCCTTGCCCATCACCAGCCACTGAGGTAATTACCTGTAACACACAGGTGCTCTCAGTCTGGATGTTCATTTCTGGTCACAAGGTTTTGTTGCTTTGCTTCTGTGCTTCTGTCCCTCTCTTCATTGTCTTCTACAGCTTTTGTTTCTTGCTCTGTTGCAAACCATTCTAGGGCCAAGAGAGCACAAAACCTGGCCCCTTGCTATAAAAGGAAGGGGAAAAAGGGAGGGAAAAATAAATGAAGAATTAAACCCAAATAATTACTTGGTTAATTATCCTACCAACCTCCTGTTTAAATAAATAAATGCTCCTGTGCTAGGCTTACCTATACATACGCTATGTCGAACAATCCCACCACAATCCCACGAGGACAGATGTATTATCTCCACTGTACAGTTACCCTCCTACAGCAAGTCACGAGACCAGTAAGCACAAGGCCAGCATTTCAATTCACCTGTCAGACTCCAAAGCTGAGATTCTCTTTAAAAACATGCCACAAATGGGAGACTGAACCAGACTTCCTTTCATTTTTTTTTATTTTTTTATTTTTGAAGAAAGCATTGCTACCCCCAGGGTATTTCTGCCACACTAGTAATATAAACTGAATCTGATGGTTTCTTTTTCCTGGGTGTCTCTGGGCTGCCTGCCTTCCTGAGGAGTCACTTAGAACTCATTTAGTGGTTTGCTCTTTTAATTTCTTCAGGGCAGATTTCCCTAAAGGGATGCCTCATGAAGGGGTGGGTGTGTGGCATTTCTGCTTGTTCTGGGTCATTATTCTTAAACTTCAGCATGCTTCTCGTTATCTGAAGCCTTGTTAGGACACAAATTGCTGGGCCTCACCCCAGACTCCCTCATTCAGCGAGTCTGTGGTGGGGCCCGGGAATTTGCATGTCTAGCAAGTTCATAGGGGATGCTGTTGTGACTGGTCCTGGGAACACACCTTGGAAACCAGTGTTCTAGGTGGTAATGGCAGCTCTAATTTAATTTAATGGATTAAGCATGTGCTGTGTAGTAGAGATAATAATATGAGTGTTCTCAGGCCTCCCTTACTTGGGTGGTTTATTTCAGGTCAATATCGCTAACTACTGCAGAGGTTAAACATTATGTCCTTTAAAAAGTTTTTCTTAAACATAGATTGTTTAATTTATGCCATTTATAATGGACTGTTGTTTAAGGACAAGAAATGCACAATTTAGGGATACCAAAACACAAGTTGAAGGAAGAGCATAGGAAGGATAACAATTCTACAAATTTTCCTCAAAACACTCTTTGACAATTGCATGTGTTGTAGTCATCTCATCAAATTCTTGTACAGGAACCAAAATCAGTCTAGGACTCTATTTACAAAACTAATGTTAACAAGAGAAAATACAGTTTTCCATTTGACTTTTCCTTTACAACAGCCTATCCCAGTGTAGTTTAATTTCTATCTACATTTTAATATACTCAAACAAAAACATGTTACTTTTAAATTGTGTTACTCAAGAAAATCATGCTTTTTATTCCACAAATTGAAGTGAATTAAATAACATGAATTTCTTGTTAAATGTGAAATGATAAAAAAATTCTTTATATGAAATAAATCTTTAAATAACCCATTGAAATGAACTATAGAACACAGTATTTAATAATTTACTAATCTAAAATGAAAATATACCACTTTTTATGATAAAGCATGCAAAAATTATTTAAAATATCCCTAAAGGTGTTCAAGAGGTTAAGTAATCCTAGGAAAGGTATTCAGGACTCAGTAAAAAAAGAGGATCTTACTCTGGGGGAGTGGACCCAAGGGTGCCACATTTTTTGTTGTTCTCCCTTTCTTCTGGTTGGTGTGATGTGTAAGACCATATCCATCCAGAGGGTGCTTTTGCCCTGAGAAGGCCTGTTGGACATAGGGCACACAGAGTAACTTCTTAGTTCGGGCGGGCTCTTCGCTAGCCCTTGGGTAAAGCACTCTCCCATTTTTATTCCTCTTCTTTCGTACAGAGGAATCACACAGAGAGGTTGGAGATCTGGCAAGGGGCCCAGGAGAAGGTGATTAAGCAGCCCACAGCTGTGGCTGTCTATAGGCCTTTTGTTAAGGCATGAAAGGAATCCTCTCCATTTATATATGGCCAAATCTAGTTTATCAGAATGGGAGGCCAGACTGGGATTTGGGACCAAAACGCAATAGGAGGAACACTGATTTGGAATGTTTTCTATTCCTGAATCTAGTTCAACATTAGGTGGCGTTATGGGATTCAGGATTCAGGGGATTTGGGATTCTAACCCCCTTCCTTCCTTCCTCAGCAGTAATGACTGACAGAACCTGTTTTTCAGAGTTCTCTGGGAGTGGATTGACTTTGGTCCTATATTCACTCTTATGCGAAATTCTTTCTTGGATCTACACTGCCTATTCACATGATGCCAATATTCCTCAGCTGAGCGTTAGAAGTGCCCATGGCTGTGGTCCTGAGCTCTTTTCCTAGTCTAGGTTTCCATGAGACTTTGCCTCCTAACACACCCTGAGCCCTGGTTACCACACTGTTCACTTTTCTTTGTATCTTCTTGCCTTTCCCCTGACCAGAAATGCCAATCATGGGCATTTTGTCTTCCAAATGCCTCTTCCATTATGGGAGTGAATGTTTCCCTCCTAGTTAAATTGTGCTGAGATTGACATTTGTGTAATGTGCGTTTCTGCCCCTGAATTGTGAGCTCTTTGTTAACCGTCAGTGTGACTCCCATATCTATGACAGTCAGTGTTACACTTTTAAAGAAATAGAGTGCCTTCTGGTCTATTATTTCATTTAATCTCCACACCAATTCTGTGAGGGTGGTATTTGGCTTGTACTGAAAGCAAAGTGACTACAGAAAATGTCAAGATATATTGAATAGCGGCGTTAAGGAGAATTGCAGAACTGATAGGAAACCATGGCACCAAGCTTAAGCATATTGGCAAGCAAATTGTAGGCAAAGGAACAAGCTTCACACAACGGTTGTTGTTGCAAAATAAGAGGTCATTCCTAGTAATTGGGGTAGAAAAGTCTTCTGGCTTCCTAGCATTTTGGGGGGATGGAGATGGAGATACCATGGCTAATGATGTCTTCTGCAATCTGTGAGGAAACATGCTCATATTCTTAAGAACACTGTCTTATCTGTAAACGGACAGATGGACACTACACAATTATGGTGGGTTGGTTATAGTCATTTGCAATGGATTAGTTTCATCAGGATGACTGATGCTAAGTAGTGCTAGGTAGAAGAGAAAAAAATCACACAGGTAAAAATCAAGGCAAGCTAAGTTTATCACTTTTAAAATTCATCAAAGCAAGACTTTCGATGTTTACATTTTTTTCTTTCTAAAGCAGGGAGGAAGTGTCATGGCAAGATCTATAAGACACTCTGACTTTGTCACACGTATGACTTTGAATAAATTTCTTAGTTACTTAGGGCCTCATACTCAAAATGGATTAATGAAATCTTCCCTATAGTGGGTCTTATGAAAATAATATAAGGTAACATATATTAAAGTAACAGTGTATAAATAATATAAATAAAACACTTGAATTATTTATTATTTTTGTTGAGATACAACACATTATATAATATATAACTTTTACAATTAAATTTTTTATTGCTTTCTTTATTTTTGTTTAAATACCTATTGTTTTGTAAGACTGACTTTCTGCTTTGGTCCTCTTCAGACCTTCCTAGGGCTATATTTGAACATAACCACCTGGATTTTCATGGTTGGTCCCAGCTGCTGGCGTCTTCCTACAATCAATTAGTTTTTTGTATGCTGCCTGCTATGGGCAGAATTGTATTCCCTCAGAATTTGTATGATGAAGTTCTAATCCCCCGTACCTCAGAATGTGACTGTTTTTCTATTTGGAGATAGAGTCTTAAAAGAGGTAATTCAAGTTTGATGAGCTCATGGGGGTGGACCCTAATCCAATCTGAGTGGTGTTCTTACAAGACGAGGAGCCAGGAGGAGAGCCCTGACAAAAAACCAGCCCTGCTGACACCTTGATCTCGGACTTCCCTCCTCCAGGGTCATGAGAAAATAAATTTCTGTTGTTTAAGACACCTAGTCTGTGGTACTTTGTTATGGCAGCCCTAACAAACTAATACACTGCTCATGACACAATGTATCAGCCATCTAATAGGATACACATTTGTAGCCCACAGGAGGAGGTTTCTGGAGGTTCCCACCTGTCTTGACTTTCTCCTATTCTCTGTTGCAGGGACCACTCTGATCTTTTCTGTTTGGTGTATTTGGTCTCTGGACCATCTTTTCATTTACCTTGAATTAGGTACAGAGAATAAAAAGTCTATCAGCATTAAAATTTTTTTCAACATTTTATAGTGAGTGTGAAACTAAAGAAACCCCAGATTTGGGGAAATTCCTGGGGCCAAGGCAAGAATGTCCAGAAGTAGGAATAGGATAGATGGGACTATGCCGCAGAGTGGTAACAGCATCTCATGAATAGTTTACTGAAGAGTAGCAGCATCGTTAATTTATCACAATCTATCTCCAAGTAATATTGTGTCCCTTGATAATAGTGTAAGAACTTCAACAGCGATTTCCATTTCCTCTCCTCCATTCTTTGCACTATTGCTGTCAACATTTGACTTCCACATTTATTATAAACTCCACAATACATTGTTACTATTTTTGCTTTACTCAGTTATCTTTTCAAGAAATTAAAAAATTAAAAAGTGTTTATATTTACTATTGTTAGCAGTTCTTCATTTTCTTGTGTAGGTTCAAATTTATATCTGGTATCACATTACTTCTATCTGAAGAACTTCCTTTAACATTTATTATAGTGTAAGTTTGCTGGCAATGAATTTTCACATTATATGTTTGTATGAAAAAGACTTTATTTCTCTTTCATTTTTGGAATATATTTCTTTGGATATAGAATTTTGGGTGGGCTTAAAAAATTTCAGTACTTGAAAGGTGGCATACCATTTTTTCTGGTTTTTATAGTTTCTAAAGAAGTGTGTTGATACTGTTTCTCAGAATATAATTTCTTCTTTTCCTCTGGATACCTTCAAGACTTTATCTTTGATTTGCAACAGTTTGACCTATGATGTGTCTATGTGTCCCTCAGTCCCTCCTTTCTCTCTCCCTTCTTCCTTCCTTCCTCCCTCCCTCCTTCCTTCTTTCTTTCTTTCTCTTCTCTCTTTTTATCATCTTCTTCTCTCCTTTTCTCCACTCTTTTTTCCCCCCTTCTTTCCTTCTTCTTCCTCTTTCTCTTTTTCTTTTTATATTGCTTGGGAGTCTCTAATATCCTTGGATCTATAATTTGTCATAATTCATTAATTTTGGAGAATTCTTAGCTATTATCTCTTCAAATAAATCTTCTGTTTTTCTGTTCATTCTTTTTTTAACTCTTTTCTTCTCTTTGTGTTTTAGTTTGGGTAATTTCTGTTGGCCCCTTTTCAAATTCACTGATTATTTCCTTTGCTTCATCCAGTTTGCTAATATACCTACCGAAGGCATTCTTCATCTCTGTTGCCATGTTTTTTTCCTAGCATTTGTAGCTGGCTTTAGAAATTAAAAAAAATAATTTCTATCTCTCTGCTGGAATTCCCCATCTATTCATAAATATAGCTTACCTTTTCCACTAGATCCTTTAATGTAGTAATCATTTAATTTAAAATCCTTATCTAGAAGTTCTGACATTTACATCATCTGTAGGCCTGGTTCTGTAGACAACTTTACCTCTAAATAGTGAGGTTCTTTCCTTGCTTTTTTATGTCTTGTATTTTTTTTTTATTGAATGCTAGATATGATGTATAGAAAAACACAATGAGTTTAATCAGGATTTATATTCAGAAATAGGTATGTCTCTTCTTCAGTCAGAACATTAATATGGGAGATTTAATCAATCAGCAGTGGGATTAAGCTTGGTTTTTGTTGCTGCTATGGTTATCTTCAGTGCAACACAGGCTTCCAATTCCTCTAGCAATGGGAGTCTGCTTCCTTGTTTACTGTGGGGCCTGGAGTCTAGAAAGTTTTAATTAAAGTTCCTGCTCTACTCTCAGCTTTCAACAGGCCCTGCACACCTGCACCATAGAGAGAGTCTTTTCCCACCATCTTTCCTCTCTTTTTAGTGGTAGATTGCTGTTGCTTGTTACTAAAAATGAGGTTTGCAGTGGGGACGGGGAGTTCTTGGTTCTCCTGGTCCATCCTCATTCTTAGATAAGCCCTGTGGGACTGTGTCTCAGGGTGGGGCTTCTCACTCTCCGCCTTGTATCAAGTGGAGGGCTTGAAAAAGAGAGTTTGCTGTCCTTCTCCGATAGTAACATGTGTCACCTTTGCGTGAGTACAGAAATCTGAGCCTGAGAGGAATTTATGTCTCTCCCTCAGGGACCCACGGCTTTTGCTTCTACTCCTCCTTCAGTGGTAGTGTGCTTTTGTCTGGAGCCGGAGGCAAGGATGGTGTCCTTCCTCTAGTGGTCCTCTAGTGGGCTTGTTACTTGGTTCAAGATTTGTGGTCATGGCATTCGTAGGGGGAGTTTCTTGTGTCTCACTTAAGGGCAGGCAGACAACTTTTGCTTCTACCTCTCCATTAGAGAGTTTTCTTATTTTTCATTTTTTTGCCTACAACTGGGACAAGGGCATTTTGGACACCTTTGCTAGAGGCAGACAGTGGATCTTTGCCTGGGCCCTGAAAAAAGGGAGGGTTTCCTTACCCCTCCTCTAGATGCTTAATGCTTTTGCTTTTTATAAGAGAAATTGGTAGAGTTTTGTGTCTCTAGGTCTCCTCTTTTGCTCCCAGTTTTTGTCATGAGCAACTGATATGAAAAAAATAAAAAGAGAGAAAAGAAAATTTCCAAGTGAATTTTCTCTTCTATCTAGAGATTCCGGGGATTTGAAACTTTCATGTTTTCAGGCCCATATTAGGCCTTAAATATTTGTTAAGGTTTTAGCTTTCTTCTTATCCACTTTTATGTTTGCCACTTCTTTCTCTCATGTTCTGCCAAAGTCAAAACAGTTCATATGTCCTGTTTATCCTCAGAGGGGCTTGTCACCTTTTGGAAGCCAGTTAACTTGTTTGACTTTCCTCTCTAGTTTTCTGGTGAGATGGAGACTATTCAGCTTTTTCTCATTGTTGGAATAGGTGCAATTTTTCTTGCAGCTTTTATATCCTAAGCCCTGTCTGAAATTCTGATTGGGATTTCGAAGCCTGAGTAGTAGATCAAGTAAAGATTGTAGGGTACCCTTCAGCTGAATATCACCACGTGGCTCCAGTTGACACCTGAAGGAGAATATTTGACCAATATGTGACATGCTGTAATTTTTAACCCACAAAATCATGAAAAATAATAAAATGGTAATTTACAAAGTTTTAGGGATAGTTTGCTATACAACAATAAACACCTGGAACTTTAATCGTAAAGGGTTATATAAAAATGATGTAAACGTCTTCAAACATGCATATTTATAATCATATAAAGTTAATTCTGACAAAATCTAGAACCTTTTAACTTGAGTGACTTGGACAAATCTAATATTCGGTTTGAGCATTTTTAACTATTTAAAAATGCATTTGTATGCTTATATCAAGAATAAACATTGAATTTCTTTTAAAAATGTGTTCTTTGCTCTCTTTAAAAAAACTAAATGAGTTTTAAATATTATAGTATCATGTTGTATTTTTCAGTAAAATTAAATGTAACAATGCCACAAATATAGATCTTTTCATTCTGTAACTTGTTTGAACAAAAATTGTATAATGTGTAACATGGGATTTAAACAGGAGAATGTGGATAATAAAGAAATGCTGCCTCTTTTGTTGACACAAAAGTGCTTTGGACACAAAAGGGATAATTTCTCCAGCTTATATGGTCATTTTATAAAGTCAAAATATCAAACATACAGAGAAAATAATTCTCCCTAGATCTCACTCTTGGAAAAGAAATATAATGTATTAAAGAGATCAATTAATGTCATATGTTTCTATCAGTGGTTATCAATTAAGATTTAGTTTATAATACAATTGTGACCTCACAAAATATAGAATAGCATTTTCATTTGGAATTGGAATTTCCCTGTGTTTTTCATTTGAAAAATTATTCTTCAGTGTAGAGGAGCTAATAAAATTGTTTTTATAATAGGCGTTTTCTCTTTTCTTTTTCTGATGTCTTATGTCGATGGAAAAGAACCCCCCAAATAAATGGTGCTCCTTCCTTATCGTGCAAATATGATTCCAGAGAGCATTTCTCTGTCTTAATCACTGAAATTATTTGGTTATCAAAGCCATACACAGTTCATGATTTGACTTTCATCCTTTTCAGACTTATCCATGATATTGCTCTGGCCTTGAAAACATTAAAATGGCCTTTGTTTGATATTCAACATGTAATTTCAGAAAGACGTGTTCATTTTAAAAATTGAGACTGGGTGTTAGTGTGATAGAAGAGTCTTAACAAGGCCTGAGAATAGAACCATATTTTCTAAGAGTGAGGGTAGGGTTGAGGATAGGTTGACTAAACAATGAAATGGCAGAGGGTGTATTTGTGTATATTTGTGTGTGAGAGAGAGATTGTGAAAAGAGTGTATATGTGTGATTGTGGAGTGTGTGTGTGTATATGCATGTGTATACACTCAATTCTCTTTCTTATATTGGAGAAAAACATTCTTTAAGGCAGAGACTATCTCTAAAAGGAATCTTTAAAGTTTCTTTTAACAGAATTATTCTAAAGTTGGCATTTTGGAAAGTAATTTCTTCCAATCAGCTGTTCCTAATAAAGAGGCAAGGGGCCATACGCTCTGTGACAAATCAGACTTGTTCTGGCAACTGGGAGTTCTATGACCTGGTTTGGAAGTATCTGAACACTAAGAGATTAGATGCCACCTGCCCTCAGTTAAGCACCTCTCCTGTGTGAGGTATTTTTCTGTGTTAAGTCCGTATAAGAATAACACAATTGCATGTTTTCAAAATAGAGATTAAGTTACTTTTTGATAAGTATGTCTGGGATTTCGTGCTGCTTTCTGACATCATCAGTGAGTGAATGGTTTTTGGGCAATTTCTGGGGATGGCTTTTTCTGCAGAAGGAGTTATTGCATTTACTTGATTTCTTCTTCTGGATATTGCGAGACACCTACCGTGGTGGGGCTGGTGCAGAGGTCCTTATAACAAGGGGACGGGGACCTCTGAATTGAGGCTCTAGAAAATCCTAACTGTTCTGGCAGGATGTCCTACACTAACCTGGGTCTTAGGAGAGGAAGTGATTTTCACCATGCAGGTGGCCCAAATTCACTCCGTGAGACACACTGTTGCGGAAGTTGTCATACTGTCCTTGACACTGAGTAGACCTTAAACAATATGAAAGCACCAAGATTTCTTTTGGCCTTGGTGAAAACTCAAATTAATGCCATTTCAGAGTATAAAATTGACAGATATTTCCTATGGGAACACACTACATACAAAACTCAAATATTTATTAACAATAAAAAATATATTTTTACTCTTGATCTTTTTCAGTATTGTTATATTAATATTTATGTTTACAAAATGTCCTGATGTTTGTGTGTGAAATATTTTTCTATTATGTATCCTTAAGAATGCCTGCCCCAAATATTCATTTCCAATGAAGCTCTGATACTTTTGTGCCTCTGCCTTAGAAATCCTTTGAATTGTCCTTGCGTGATATACCTCTAACTGAAAAGTTGGTGAACCTCCATGACTCCTAATCATGTTACCCCTCCCCATTCTCTCCTATCTATTTTTGCCACTTTTCTTGGTGCATCCCCACAACTGGCGCCCACATGATAAACTCTGGCAGTTGTGGTCATGCAGTCAGACTGCCACCACCTCCCCAGCCTTGCGCTGTCAGGAGTGTGCTCCAGGGACCAGTGACACTGAAGAATTCCTCAGGTCATCCTCACTGACCTAGAAAACCAAAGAGGTTCTAGCTTTTGTCCATGGCTTGCGGCAGTGACACAGCTCTGTTTAGCATGGCTGAAGCATTCAGCAGCCTGAGACACTGTTAGACTGGCTATCCCAAAGTCACGATGGTGTAGGAAGAGCAATCTGTGTTCTTAAACATTATATGAAAACCCCAGCTCACCCAAACTGCCATTTCCCCCTTCTGCTCTGTGGTGACAGAGCTGAAATGCTGTGATTCTGTTTTGGAAAATATACAATTCATTCAAAATTATTTTCCAAAAGGCAGGATTAAGCAAATGGCACACACAGCCGAAAGGACCTTAGCCAGCCGAATGTGGGTTTTCTTACTTCTCGTTTGCAGTTCTCCCCTTGGATAAAAAAATCAACTAAGACATGTGGACAGAGGTTAATTCTCTGGCCTTGCAGCTGAGCTGTAATCTAGGCTAGCGTTCTTTAGTGAGCTCTGCACTTGCTGGAGACGTGTTAATGTCTTAATGAAAGGACAGGGAAATTATCACTCACTGATTTGTGTTTTTAAATTTGGAATTTCTAAATTAAGACTACTTAACCATAGAGGCATGCCCATTTCCAGGACTGGATCTGCAGCGCCTGTATTTGATGTGTAACCTTGAGGGCTTCCTGTGAGGTAATTATCATGCTGGGATGAGCTAATCTCCCATAGCAGAGTACACCTGCCTCATTCTGCTAACAAATAGGCCCCTGCCTTCTAAAGACTGCCTGAACTGACTTATTATATCTCCCCCATCAGCAGAAAGACTCATATCATCACTGGGCCAAAGGTGAATTGCCTAGAGACAAAGTTAGAATGAATTTTTTGCAGTCCCATTTCGCCAGACATTCAAACCACTTCATTCTGAAGAGCGTAGACCTTTAACTCTGTCACATATTTATATATGCTTATAAGGCCAGGGAAGGGTCTTTCTGCAGATCTGCTCCAGATGAATGTATCAGAATAGTATTCCAGAAGAAACCGTGTCTGCCTCCCAAACCTTTGTTCCCCAATGTTATTACTCTGAGAGAAGAGAAATACTGGTGCTTGCTTTTGTTTTTAGTTACTCGCATTTTGGAAGTTGGATGTGTATACATTTGTCACCTGGTAATTGGCACAGAATTTCAAGTCCAAATATAACATAGAGCTGTGGTAGGAGGTGAGGGCCACACGAATGTCCATTTCATCAGGACAAAAAAGAAGACTTTTTCACTGATGCCTGTTTTCCATGTAAAATGTGCCTTTTTTTAAAAAATAGTTTTTCTTATTCCCTACAGCAAAAGAGGCTAATATTCATTTAAAACCCAATAACAATTAAAACCTCCAATAACAATTAAAACCTACAATGAACAACTGCTCTAGCTTTGTTTATTGCATGTATAAATAATCATACTTCAATGAACATGTTAGTATCTACGATCTCTTCCCGGATTAAGGTTGCCTCGAGACTGCTTGCTTTGGCTACTGTAAATGTGACATGAATTACGTTCAGGAAAATGTGTCTAACATGCTGGGTTTGAAGTAAATTATTTTCTTCTAATATACCTACACAACTGTCACAAGGAATTACACTGCAGATTTAGTGATGTTAAGTGTCAATTGTAATTTGGTGACAGCCATTTTATTGGCTATGCATACTGCTCTGCTAGGACTGCTTCTCAGTATGGAGGCCACCGTATCATTAAAAACCAGTGATCCTTCACTGATGACATAATTTGACTGGCAGAGAGAGGAGCAGAGAGGGGCTTGCTTCCACCTGCACAGAATCTGCTGTATGTCAGAGATGAATTTGCCTTCAAATTAGAAACAGCACTGCAGATGAGGGGCTGTGATTTTGCTTGAGTTCTTTTAAGGCGTTTTTTTGGAATGGTTACTGAGCAGCTGATAGAAGTCTCCTTTAATATGTCAAACATATATATTATGCAGCCTGTAAACATTTCAAATATTTTTAGTCATAGCTTACAGTGAGTTATCTCTAAAACAGTTTCAGCTGAATTGAGCCACACGGATTTCTGCACATTCATCCATCCATTCTTTTGTCTATAACTCCGTCTTTGGCATAGGTTCCAGGAATAAAATTTGTGTGATAAAATGGTAACAACAACAAGAACAACGAAAACCCAACCAACCAACCAAACAAACAACAAAAAAAACCCAGCAAAAAACAGCCAAGGTCTAATACGAGCTCAGTGTTTCAGCAGGTAGGCTAAATCATTGGAGCTACGTAAAAATCTCGAGTAAGAACAGACCCATGATCATACATTCTGAAAATTTTATAAACTGACAATTCAAGTTACATGTTTTATGCTAATATACATTGTGGTAGGTTCTAATAAACTGTGACTTACTCATAAATAGTAGAAAAGCTGACAGCACTCGCACATACAGAGACTCACACACACTCTGCACTTACGCGGGAAACAGGAAATAGATTCCAATACTTGCTTAGTGAATTTAAATCAATATAGCTGCATTCCATTTTCAGTATTTAAATTAAATTTTTTGCTGTAAGGCACTGTAAGGAACAAAGCAAAGTACCTTAAAAGAAAGTGTATCGCTGGTAATTTTAGCTCATTTCACACCTATTTGACAGCTTCTCTTAGCCAATTGGTTTCATTCAAAATGCTGACAATATTCACCTATTAGAGTCCTGCCCTTCTGTGTGGAGACCATTCCTCTTAGATACACTTCATTAGCTTCCAACATGGAAAAATAACTTTTTCCCTCGTCATACTACTGACATTTTCCCTATTTCTCCCTTCTCTTAGCACAGCATTATTTATTTATTTATTAAGAAAAGAAACTTTCCAGAACAATAAATAGCATAAACTATTCAGCCAACTTCAGTTCAGCCACATAAATCATACTCAAGCAGACAAGCTACTTATGACAAATGCTTTGTCTAAAAGAAATACACCACTGAAGGTTTAATCAGAAGCTCTAAACATTTCAGACATTTCCATTTTTATTCTTGGCCAGAAACTCCATTTCTCTATCTACAGAGGCTCTTCAGAAAGCTCTTTTTTTTTTTTTTTCCCATGAGAATATTGTGACCAATTTTATCCACAGTGGGGAGGAGGGTGTTAATAAAAGTGCACTTTTCTGAAGAAAAATTCACATAGAGGTTGGCAAATCTTCTAAATTCTTGAAAGCATATTTCAGGGCCAACTGTGGATATGTTAATAGCTTTTCACATGACGGGCCATCGAGTCCTACTTTTCAAGACTGGTCAGAATGTTCCCACATTGACCGAAGAAAAAGTAAACAGAATTTGGAAGCAGTATGAATTCCAGTCTCGCTGGCAAAATCAGAAGACACTGGTTCCTCTTTTGTCTTGTCATTGGCTCTAAGGCTTCTGAGACTTAGGGTATTTTTTTTTTTTTTTTGTATCTGAAGCTTCCTCCTTTACTGCCTTATTAATATAAATGGGATCCATAAAAATGCTTGATTACAGCATGGTAGGCTAAAATATGCCCATAAAAACCTTTTTTTTGGTACGCTTCAAATAATGGTGATTTTTTTTTCCCCAGTAAGAGGAATGAAATCTTAATTCCTCTAATACCTTAATTGCCAACTTTTTCCTTTAGTAACGTTTAACTAATTCCTGGATTGTCAATGATTCAAAGCATTTACTTTATTAGGGACACACGATATTGAGATCTACTTTGAAACTGAAAAAAACATATTAAGTCCACCCTAAATTTTGATAATCATTTACTCTGAGGGGAAAGTTTTCATTTTGTTAAAGCAGTTACTGAGGGTTTTTTGTTTTTTGTCCTTTTTTCAAACAACAGGAGACTTACCACCCACTGAAGAAAACCAGCCATTTCTTCAGTGAAAATGGTCATGGCTGAGCAAAGAATAAGCCAGTCTCCTCACCCAGTTTTAGTCAGAAAGGGGATTATGTGTTCCATAGCGAAAACCATTAGGAAAAATTGGGAGAAGGCACGAATGAACTACTAGTGCCAGTAGTAGAGGATCCGGGGATTGTGGTCTGGGAACATAAAGGCAGGAAATGTCATGAAAAATGTCATGAAAAATGTCGTGGAAAATGTGTCTACATGAATGGTCCCCCAATTCTTGGTGTGGAAAGATAGTCTCAGTGCCCAGCACCCCACATGTGTGAAGACACTCTCAGTGAAGCCAGAAGGAAAGACACTACCTGGAACACAGTAGGACTTCCCTCTGGGTATGTTTTCTGCAGTAGTTTCTGGACTCAGCCTTGCTTACCTTACAAGCTCCAAGTGAATTGTGGCCCAAACAGCTGTGGCTGTGGACCACGTGACAAAGTATTCCTTTCTGATGTACATGTGGCATTTTGCCGTAAAAAGGTACAGCACATGGATCTCCTGAGGAACATGCATCAAGTTTATTTTATGACTAGTAAATGAATAAATTTTTCTGACTCAATTGGGAATGAAAGGAAAATAACCTGCCTTTGGAGCTGTCCCAAGATCTGATTCCTTTGGAGCGGTTCATGTAATTTAACAACAACAACCCAGTCATCAGAGAACTCTCGTGTAAGTACACGGCCCACTATAAGCCTCGCAGATGAGGGAACTTTGGACCCACAGGGGCTGAGGTACAATTAGGCAGCTTTGAGCAGTACTAGGGTAGAGAATTTAGCTCAGGAAAATGTCAGTAAAGTTCCAAGCACCCAACACTCATTTAAATTCCCAAATTTCTAGGAGATGACGTGAGAATTCACTGTTAGAAATGGTTTGATTGTGATTATCTGTCCAGTTTGTGTCCACTTGGTCATATTTATCATTTACTTCACCAGGGCTCTGGTAAGTATGTAAGAAACTGGGGAAAATCTACAGTAGCTTAGTGAAGAAGCTAAAGAAGTGCAAGGTTCGGGACCTCACGCCAACAAGATTTTAGAACTTTTACGTAAAAAGAAAAAAAGTCAGTTCAGTGCAGAATTTTGCAAAGTTTTCAATGAACAACTGAACTTCATTCCTCTTAGGCCAAGTTATCATTGCCTATAAGTAGGGTGGACCTATGTCCCAGTTTGACCAGGCCAATCCCTGTTTATGTCTAATGAGCAGCCTTAATTATTAAGAATGCCCGCTTTTATTCTACAAAAGTGTCCTGGTTTGGGAGATAAATTAGTCACCCTAACCATAAACAAAGCTCCCTTTGAAGTTCATAGATTTGTGTAAATGATGAAAGCTGGAACATTTTGATTTGTTTTTCAAATTTGGCATCCTAAAGTCATGGAGTGAACAGGCAGGGTAGGTGGAAACCCAAGCAAACCGTGCCTGGGTGATAATACGCTCAGCCCCGTATCTTTCTCCTTACTGTTGTCATTGTGAGTTTTGTCTTTCTTTCTTAGACCTTCTCTGAGGATATTTTGAAATGTTCAGATAAACTATTTAGGACTCCAAATACATTTCAGATTTTTAAAAAAAGTTGTAATATTTAGAAAAATATTGAGGGACTGGTTTTCATAAGACTTCTTTAAATTAGAGAGTTGGGAATGGAATCAAATTTCATTTTACTTCATTGTGAGAATTATCTTGGATAATATATAATAAGTCAACAGTGACTTATAAGTAGGATCTGGCCTACAAATTGAATTTTTTGTATGACATGGGAGAAGTTATGATTCTGCCAAAGTTAAAAAAAAGAAGCTGCCAATGTGCCAATGAGCTAACTTAAGAAACATGATTAAAAATATTTGTAAACAAGGATACTACCTATTTTTAAATATTTGAGAAAGATTTTTCATAAAATTGAAAATTTCAGTTAATCATATTACTTATGTTAATTACTTAGAAGTTAAAATTTACACTTCATTGCTTGACAGATTTTTATGATTAAACACATGCTGGTGAATGTGAGGTTGCTGTAAATAATATTTTTTTTGTATTTTTCTTTGCAAGGCATGTATTAAATTAATTACTTAAAAATGTACATGTGAGATGATTCATTCAAGATCTTTGGGAAAACAAATGTAGAGTACGATATGTTTTGTTAGGAATATTATCTTCTATTCTGGTTCACTTATGCTTTGTGCACCAACACCGTAAATTGTTAATTGAGGAAACACCTGTTTTACCTGACTTTCTTAAGTGCTCTGGATGCATATTGGATGCCTTGCAGCAAAACTCTCATTAAATCAAGGATCTCATGATATGGGCTACAATGGCTAAATTATTGCATCCATGAGATTATTATACTAAAACTTCACTGCACCATGATCCTCAAGGGCTTTGCTATAGAATTACTTACTCGTAAATGGAACCATTTTATAAAAAAACATCCTTCTGATGCTTCAGAATTTCACAGAAATGAATGAGAAGAGATACTTTGTTATAGACACTTCTTGGAGGAAAAAAAACAAAGGATAGGCTATGTAAAATCCATTTTATTTAATCTTTCTGTAAACTTCCTGGAAAAACTTAAATGATAAAAAGATCCATATTATGTGCTGCCATTTTCTTGGACCAGTCAGCATGTTGTACTCCTCTGGCGTTGCCACAGGCATGGGCAGCAGGTGACCTGAACCAGCCCAACCAGAGTACTGTGAATACAGGACTAGAATCACTTTCTCTGAGAAAGTTTGCATCTCATTTACAGCTGAAGTCAGTTGTAGAATAGTATATTGGATACTCTTAGGATAATGGTACTAATAGGATTGCTGTGAGGATTAAATATGGAGATAGTACATCGAAAAAATTTCAGACTTTATGATGACTTAAAAATATGGGCTTTTGGGGCTGCATGAAGTCGCTCACATCTGTAATTCTAGCATTTTGGGAGGCCGAGATGGGAGGATTGCCAGGAGTTTGAGACCAGCCTTAACAAGAGTGAGACCCCATCTCTACAGAAAATAGAAAAATTAGCCAGGCATGGTAGCATGCACCTGTAGTCCCAGCTACTGGGGGTGCTGAGGCAGGAGGATCCCTTCAGCCCATGAGTTTGAGGTTGCAGTGAGCTATGATGATGCCATTGCACTCCAGCCTGGGCAAGAGAGCAAGACTCTGTCTCAAAAAAATATAAAAAATAAAAGGCTTTTGGTCAGTAAAAAGGCCAGCTGATGAGGACAGGTTGTAGGAAGATTTTATAACCTAAGCAAAGTACCTATATCAGTGGGAACTCAATAAATATTTGTTTTCTTTCTCCATCATTGATCTGTGTCCATTCTCTGGTTATGTCTCCACTGTTTTAGTTTGACACATGGTTGGTTTCCTTCTAGCTTCCATGGCTCAGTGCCTGGGAGTTCCCTACCTATCTACCAAGGGGCATGGGAAAACCCCACTATCAACCTTCACATGTTACTGTGCCTGTTAAGTGAACAGTACCCTCTATCCCATGCTATCAGATAGGGCAGTTTTACCTAATCACAGAGTAGCTGGACATTCCAATCATTCCTTAGTTAAGTACAAATTTCCTTTGAGAAAAACCAGATTCAGGGGCACAAGTTGTGGCAGCTTGTATACTCCAAAAATGACCATAGCAATATTTTCCCTTTGGCATCTTCCAGAACTTTGCCACTCCCTCAACAAGAGGCAGAGTCTATGTCTCTTCCCCTTGAAACTGGGTGGGCTTTTTGCAACTGTTTCAACTATAGGATATGGGGGTATGGCAAAAATGATGCCATGTGATTTTCAAAGCCAAGTCGAAAGGAGCAGAGACAGCTTCCGCCCAGCCACCTGTTTGTGGGTGATCCCACTAGAACTCAGCCAGTGTGCTTTGAGGAGGCCCAGGTTAGTGGGGAAGAACCTCAGCCCCTCCAGCCAACAACCTGTACCACTTGTTGCCATGAGAGTAAGCTGTGTTGTGTGTGGATCATCCTGCCCTCAGCTGGGCTGCCCCGCTAACGCTATGTGGAGCAGAAATGAGCTTTCCTGGCAGAGCTCTGTTCAAATTGCAGATTTGTGATTCGCAAAAATAAATGGTGGTTGTTATTCAAATCATTGTTTTTGGCGGTTCCCTATGCTGCAATAGATATTAATTCTTACCAGTTTATGAGGTAGTGCTAGTATAATGACCACTTTCTAGAGAGGAAATGGAAGCATTCAACAGTTAAATAACTTGTCATAGTTGCCCTGTTGATAAATGATAGAGGCAGATGCTAGAGTCCCCTCACCCCACAGCTTCCCAAGGGCACAACACCGGTTTATCAGTCATGACCCATAGTATAGTGGTCAACGGTGTAGGCTCTGGAGATAAACCACTGGAATTCAAGTGTCCAAATAAAGCAGGGTCCTGCTCTTAGATCCTGGGAGAATCAGCAATGAACAAAATGGACCGAAGTCCCTGCTCACAAGGAGCTTCCTTTTCAGTGTGTTGGGGACAATAATATAGCACATGCTATGGTTTGAACATTTGTCCTTTCCGAAACTCATATTGAAATTTAATTGGCATTGTAACAGTATTAGGAGGTGGGGCCTTTAAGGGGTGATTAGGCTGTAAGGGTCCTATCCTCATAGGTGGGATTAGTGCCATTATACAACGGTGAGTTTGGCCCCCACTTGCCCCGTCTTTGCCCTTTCGCGTGATAGTGCGGCAAGAAGGCCCTCGCAAGATGATGATCTTGAACTTAGCCTCCAGAACTGTGAAAAATAAATTTCTATTCTTTGTAAATTACCTGGTCTCAGGTATTCTGCTATAGCAGCACAATATGGACTGACAGCATCTCAAGCATTTAGCACAGTACCTGGCACATAAATGAGACATAATTATCAGTTGTTACTATTATTATTGAACACGAAAACACTATAGTTATTCTTTGTGACCCTGATATTACAAATCGTATTATCTGTCCATTTTAACAGCCAAATTTTAATAGCTTGGGTAGGAAACAACATTCCATTTCTGTGAGCAGAGCATGATTTTGAAGCCAACTGAGATAATTCCAGCATATCATATAGCACCTAGTATTTAATATTCAAATATATGATGGCCTTTATGACTCTGTGGACCTCTAAAAAGGGGATTGTGAAAATAATTTCATAGATACTGAAAAAGAAACTCCAAGGGAAAAATAAAGTAAAATCTTGACTATCTGTGGTGTAATGGTGGGAAGAGAATGTGTTGATACTTAAAGCCAACAGAGCGCCCTCGGCTTCCTGACCATCAAATCTTTTCCCAGAGCCGATAAGCAGCAAAATTGGCTGGTTTAAATTCCACTTCCTTTTATTGCTCCCCAGGAGATGCTAATGTATTATATAATAGACAAGGGGAGGCTGAGGACCCAAGTAATTAGTCTGTCATGGATGTTTAGAGCTAGGAGGGAACTTTGAGGCTCCTCTGGTATAGTTTCCTCATTGTAGAGTTTTGGAAACTGAGGCCAAGAGACACTAAGTGTCCTGATGAAACATGGTTGGTGAGTGTCAGAGCTGAAACAAAGTTCCAAGGCCTTGGCTTCCAGTCCTGCACTTTGTTTGTAGCTTTTACCGATATTCCCTCATATTCCTCCTTCCCCTCCTCTCCATATTTCCAACTGCTAATCATCCGGGGCCTATGCACAAGTAACATTGAAGCAGAAACTAAGTCTTCTTTTTCAATATTGTGGTCAGTGAACAAAGGGCCAGAAGGGAATCTTGATTTTCCTTTAGCCAGACGCTAAGAATTCCAGCCTCTGTGCCCCTGCTCAAGCAATCGACTCCACCTGGGGCACCCTTGTGTCATTTTATTCTCATCCACCCATTTCCCCACACAAGGAAAGCCTGTTCATTCTCATGGTTTGGCTGCAAAGCCGTGAAGTTGTCCTGACCACCTGGCCGCACTACTTAGTTGACTCCTCCCTCTGCCTACCTTGCATTCCAGCCCCAGGTCATTGCTTCCATTCTGCAGTGTGGGCTCCTTCAGGGTTGGCAGGCACTGGAATAAGAAAACACAGTACCATCTAGGAGTACAACAATCTGAACATGATACCATATGCATTTATATTCTTTCCTAGTTTGGTGAGAAGTTTTCAGCACGTCCCTTTCAGGGCTTTGTAGTTAGTATGGTCATGTTTTCAGTGTTAGTATCAAGAGTAATGAGATAACAGGGGGGAAATGCTTTGTATCAGTTACTCATATGCAGTTAGCATTACAAAATGACTTAATTTATTCACTTTATAAATCCTTGTATCACTTACTAGGTAAAAGAAAACACGTTAGGCTCTGTGTTAAATTAAAAACTAAATAAACTTACATAGTCTTTTCTAATAGTGAATGATAATATGTCTAAACCTCATTTTCTCTAATGCCTTTTCTGCCCCTTCCCATAAGGAGATGGAAGTAGGAATAGAGGCTGGAGAGGCAGGTTATTGTAGTTTGATTTCCCTTTACAGCCATTCGCTGGAAACAAATATAAAGAAGCACCTGTGCCTGTGTAACTTGTAACATATGTAGTCGGGATTAACGGCATAGTAGTCAATTCCTCAGGGTTCTCTTTTCTTTCTCTTGCCACTTTGGGCACCAGAACCTTGATTTCAATAGTCATTTGTGTCCACCTAACTGAGATATCTATCTGTAACAATACTGGAAAGAGCTATTAAACTGCACACTTGCAAAGAGAGTTGAACAGCTTAATTGATAAAATAGACCTACATAAGAATATATGTTATGTGTGTGTATTCTGAATTATTGAGATTTTAATTTTTCTCCACTAGGAATTGGTAAACTCTTTATTAAGATGTAGTTTAGAGAATTTCTTTTCTTTTCTTGGATGATCTGAATTTATTTTCTTTTTTGTCCAGCTGTATTAATGACGTTGCTCGAGGAGTAAAATGTGCAAACAATCATTTCCATAAAATGTGGTAACTTGTACAATTGAGGTGTATATAAAGATCACAGGGAAAGAATCCTTAATTTGGCCTGGGGGAGCCAGAGGAATTTCTTCACGGAGATAAACTTTCAGTTAGGTGTAGAGAGTGAGAAGGTGTTTTCTACATGTGCAAATGCAAATGGGGAATCTTAAACTGAGTGAGTGAATGATGTTAATTCAGTTACTCATCCATTGAACAATCATTTTTTGACCATATTCTATGTGCCAGGCATTGTGGTAGATGCTGGGGAAGTAAAAATAAAGATATAGTCTCAGATATCAAGGAATTTCTTAGGGAGAGAGAGACACCAAATAGATAATTATAAAATAAGACTGTGAATGTATTGATGGAATTATGCACAGAGCTTCATAGCAATGAACATGAAGTGTTAAAAATCATTATATGTTGAGAGAATAGAAGTATAATTGAAACTTCAGGATGGAATGAAGGCAGATAGAAGTCAGCCTGGTTTGGTATCAATACACCAAGCCACGAGGAACTTTCAATGCACTTAAGAGACAGTAGATTTTTTCTGTCTTAGATGGGAAACTACTGTGAAATTTTATGCAGTTAAATTTGCTCTCATTTATGTGTTATATCACTTCCAACAGTGTGAAGGGGACAGACACAAGTTGCAAGACTATTGCAGTAAGCCAGGCAAGAGGTAACACACACCAGGACTGGCAGAAGCAGTGAAGATGGAGAGAATGAAGTCTTTTATTAGCCGATTTGATATGGGGTTAAAAGAGAAGAATAAATATAGGATAAATACAAATAAAGGCCACGTTTCTGGTTTTGCAGTGAGTGGGAGGCAGAGCTTATAGACCAAATAGAGTTTTGAGGAAAAGATGGTGAGTCACCATCCTTTGGCATTTTCAGATGAATATAATCTACAGAGAAATTAGAATTAAGAGTCTGAAGATAAGAATAATGCTACAGGCAATTTAGGTTAGAGAGATAGAAGAGGGCAGGTAGTAGATGATAACACTGCCTGAGAAGCGTTTGTAGGATGAGAAGAAAAGAGGGACAAGAACAGAATTTGGGGAAGTTTCAGGATTTGAAAGGAGGGCAGGAGATACAAGCTTAAAAGGATGCTAGGAAGAAATAGACATAGAGAGAGGGGAGGGAGAAAAAAAGAATTTCATGTCATGGAAATCATGAAAGCAAAGTGTTTCGAGAAAGGATGGGGCAACATTATTCTACTCCAGAGAGATCAAGTAAGGTAAAGTTTAAAACCTGTCTACTGGATTTTCTAAGTGGGTCACCAAGGGACTTGGTGACAGAAGTTCCTTTCTGTGCAGGGAAAGGAGGTTTGTTACCGTAGGCCAAGGAATAAACAAAGGTAAAAAGTTGAGATTTGGGAAGTGGATCTCCTTCTATAGAAACTTGTGCGTGAAGAGAAGAGCATATTTAGGGCAGTGCCTGTGGGGTGGTGGATGATTAAAGAAGACTTTTACAAGATTCGGAGATGGTGTTCACAGGTTTACATACTCAGGGAGAAGGAAACAATGGAGAAGGGAGGCTAGAAGATGAAAGAAGGAATGGGGATAACTGAATGAACAATAGCTCAGAAGAGGCAGAGGGGGATGGAAATGAGACTGCTGATTTTTTTCCTGCCTGTCCCGTGCTGTTCTTGTCCTATAACACACTGAACTGCACTAGGTGCTTCCTTGTACAACCTAGTATTAATTTGGTTTCTATATGGTCCAGTCTCTGTGGTGTTGAATTAAAAAAGAAACCACAGTCTAGCTACCAGAAAAGGAACCACACTTTTTTATTGGCATCCCTCTAAAAATATCCGGGGCAGGGGTAGTGCAGTCACAACTTTGAGCAAAATTTTTAAAAATTTCTCTTTTGACATCTCTTCCCCTTAACGGTTTTTTTTTTCCCACTTATCACAGCTGCGTTTACTACTGATTTTCCACAGTATGTTGCACAGCAAAACATGCTGCTATTCCTTCTTCAACCTTCTTCCCTCTTCCCCACTTTTGAAACCAGCATAAAAATCTCTCTACTTTCTGAATAAAGTTTGCTCCATTAGAGAGTAAGGACTTGAAGGTCCATGAAGAGAGCAGAGGAGCACGTAGAAATAAGAGGAATTAAAGCTAAAGAACTAACTTAGAACTTTAGCATTCTTCAGAATCACTGGAGAGCTTGTGAAAATACCAGTCGCTGGACTCATCCCCAGAGTTTCCTATTCAGTAGGTCTGGGGTGGGGTCCAAGAATTTGCATTTCTGATAAGTTCCCAAGTGATGCCAATGCTTCTGGTTTATGGAACACACTTGGAAAACCACTCAACTGGCTAGCTTACTGGGCCACAAATCAGAGCAGAGACTCTGGAGCAATGGAATAATACTACTAAAACCAAGTAAGAGGCACAGTTTTTATTAAAAACAAAAAGGCAATTCTGGCTATTAGAAGACCTGAAGCAAAGCCTACTTGATGCTGAGCAACTGAGTTACTGGTCCAAGTCTTTTACTGCTTATGGAGCCTAACTGGTTCCACAGTTGGAGGAAGGGATACATGTATGGATGGTAGCTGGGTGAGTCAAAGTGTTAGGACTGGAGGGATTTGAAAGCAAATAGGGAGGCAGGCTTTTACAAATTAATTTTACAAAGGACAGACTGAAGCAAGTGAGGTAAAAAATCAGTATTCCAATGTTTTCCCCAAAGGGTTTCAAGAAGTTCTGTGACTCAAATTTAGTTTTGTCCGACACCCGATGAATGTTACTACTATATGTGCACGTAAGTGTTGATCAGTTAATACGAATTTGATGGTGAGTACATGTGGTGCTTGTTTTTCCATTCTTGTGATATTTCACTTAGTAGAATGGGCTCCAGCTCTATCCAGGATAATATAAGAGGTGCTAGATCACCATTGTTTTTTAGTTTTGCAGCCAGACATGATTTTCTGATCCTCTAAATGAGTGTTTTCCCCCCTACAATATACTTAAAGGTCTCTATTTACAAGCAATTATGTAGTGTGTGAGTAGTCTAATGTCTATGATAGCTTTACCCAATATTGAGAAGTGATAAATTCCCAAATGCATTTCTTAATCTATATAATCATGTATAACTTCAGTGAAATTTAAGCCATACATTTCTAGTTCAAGTTAAATAATCAAACTTCCATATTACTGAGTAGCTAAACAAATTTTATGCTTATGATATCCCTTAAGAACTTGTTAATGTACATTTTACAGTGTTGTGTTCTACAGAAAACATTGACTTATGTCCAGGTAAACAGATGCCAAAGCAGGGAAGAATATTATGGGAATGAGTCTTTATTTTCATAAATTCTGATATAATTTTAACACAGGTGAAAAAACATGTTACATTTCCCTTAAGATCCATCTTTTCTAAGTAAATCGTATTTAGAATTCCTCATTATGCTGTTGTATCTATTGCTGTGCAGTTGAGCAAGTTAGACTGTAAGAAAATAACTGTATTTGTGACAAGAGAAAAACAACAGACACATAATCACCTAAACTTTGGACAAACCTCTGAAATGGAAGCCAATATAGCAATGAAATCACAATGAAACTATAAATTTATGGAGGAAAAGCTGGGAGGTTAATTTTACCCTTTAAAACCTCAATGAAGCACAAAATTCAGGGGAAAAACTAATAATTATGACTAAGAATTGTAAGATTTGGAACATCAACTCAGCAAATGAAGACATTACCACATGGCAGACATTAGCCAATAAAAGGCATCCAATCACTCTAAAATGAGCTCATAACGCAAAATGTGAGCACTGGATTTCCAGAGAGATGGTGCATTTATTTAAAAAATCCATTTATTACTTTCTGCAACTGAGCTCCTCCAATCCACATTTACTAAGCATAGACAATGGCCTTGCACTTTGTGTGAGGTGTTTAGGAGAATTAAAGAATGATTCAGATACAGATCCTGACCTTAAGAAGCTTACAATTTAGTTGGAATGTGTGGAGGGAAAAGAGATGGAAAAATAACCATAAAATAAGGAGAGATGGCAAAGGTAAAAAGAAACTGCTATTGGAAGGCAGAAAAATGAGTGTGAGAGATCAGGGAGGAGGCAGAGTTTAGGATGACCTTCAAGGAGGAGAAGAAATTGAACTGAGCATAATAGTATTTGATTTTTTTTTATTTTAAATTTTCTCAAAGTATGTACTATCTCACTAAACTGAAAATGCGACAGAATACATATTTTCAAGTGGAAGTTTGATATCAAACCAACACACCCTAACATGTGAATCAAAGCAAAGCATATAAGAGTATAAAGCATTGGTGGATACGAGTTGCAGTAGAAGCTAGTTTACACACTAGCAACATACTTCTCCCACATCTCAGTGGCTTAATGTAACTGCGGTTTATTTCTTATTTATACAAAGTTGGCTGCAAATCTGCTGATTCTTTAGCAACTGTTCACCATGCCGTGTGTCATGGACCTCCTCTGCCGTACTAACACGGAGGCTTCTCTGTGATCGCCGTACCTGGAAAGAGAGAGTGTGTTCATCTTGGCACTTAACGTTCTGTCCTGAAAATGGTGTATGTGACAATGAGTCACAGGCCAGTGGCCAAAATTAATCACATAGCCCTGAGTATCTTCAGGTGTTTGGAGAAGTGTAATGCTCCTGCATTGCCAGGTGGAGTTGGAGACAGGTGGGATGTGATAGGAGATGAGGTTGGAATGTCAGGATTAAATCAGATTCCAAAAGACCTAACACTGCTTGAGAAGAAGTTTCACTGTTGTTTTATCCGGAGTGGGAAAACGAAGGTTTTGAGTAGAGAAAGATGTAATAGATAATGTGTAGAAAAATAACTTTGACAAAAAGTGCAGAGGGTATCACATGGCAGAAATTCTCTCTAGGGATTAGGGGGATGGGGGGGCAAATCTACAACTAAAGGACACGGGGAGCACTAAAGGGAGGGAAGGGCATGCCTTTAACCCGCACTTGGGTGAGGCAAAGACATAAAGTGTAACTATAATGTTTGTACCCTCACAAAACCCTGGAATAATAAAAAAAAAAAAAAGTGCAGAGGGTAGCTTGGAGGCAGGCAGAACATTTTAGAAGACCGTGGAGAAGCTGGAACAAGTAATGATGACAGATTAAACCAACGCAGAAAGAGCATGGCTAGAAAGGACGAAATGCATTCAAGAGAGGTTCGCAGGTAGATTTAATTGGAATTATTTGACATAGTAACTGAGGGAGAAGAAAGCGTTAAATCTAATTCACATTTCTCTCTTGGTTGACTGGGTGGATGGTGATGCTATTAGCTGATGAGATACCATTTACCCAGAAGGGGCAGCAGGCTTGGGGTGAACTTGATTGTGGTCCTTGCAGGGTAATATCTTGGAGATACTGACCAAGCAGTTACAAATACATAAATACATATTTAGATCAAAGAAGAGAGGCTAGGGCTAGACATGGAGATTTGGAAATTCAGTAGTCCCTCCTTATCTGCGGGGGATATGTTCTGAGACCCCCAGTGGATTCTTGAAACCACAGATAGTACCAAAACCTATATGTGTGTATATATACACACACACACACACACACACAAACACACACACACACACACACACACACACACATACACACACATACACATACACAGTTTTTTCCTAGACATACATATCTATGATAAAGTTTAATTTGTAAGTTAGGCACAGTAAGAGATTAACAACAATAACTACTAATCAAATAGAACAATTCTAACAATATACTGAATGAAAGTTCTGTGAATGTGCACTCTCCCTCTCTCTCTGTCTCTCTCCCCCAAAATATCTTAATATTTTCAGGCTCTGTTTGACCATAGGTAACTGAAACCGTGGAAAGCAAAACTGTGGATAAGGGGAAATACAGTTCTTGGCCTCGAGATGATGGAGGAAGCCGTGGGATTTCCCAGGGAGCACAGGGCTGAGGATGGAACTGAGGAAAACCCTCACTGAGTGGAGAGGTGGGTACAGAGTGCAGGTGTGCTGTTTTCTAGAGCAGGCTTTGTATTAGTTTCCTAGGGCTGCTATAACAAAGTACCACAATCTGGGTGGCTTAAACCACAGAAACCTATTGTCTCACTGTTCTGGAGGCTAGAGGTCTGAGGTCAGGGTGTTGGCAGGGTTGGTTCCTTCTGAGCACTGAGCGGGGAATCTGCTCCATGCCTCTCTCCTAGCTTCTGGTGCTTTGCTAGGAATTTTTGATGTGCTTTGGCTTATAGATGCATCATCCCGATCTCTGTTTCATCTTCTTGAGGTGTCTCCCCTACGTGCGTGTCTGTCTCCATGTCTGAATTTCCCCTATTTATAAGGACACCAGTCATACTGGATTAGGGCCCACCCTAATGACCTCATCTTAACTGCATCATCTGCAAAGACACTATTTCCAAATAAGGTCACATTCACAGGTGCTGGGGGTTAGGACTTCCACATATGAATTTTGGGGGAACAAAATTCAATCCATAAAAGGTGTCTTTTACCCCCTCCTCCCAGCATGATTTGGAGTAGGGAGAAAGAAGCCAGACTGCAGTAGGCTGAGAATTAATAGAAGATAAAAAAAGCCGAGGCTGGGAATGTAGACTATTTATTTGGAACTACATCCATTACAAGTCAAATGGTGAGGGCTAAGGCTCCATGGATGATACAATTTCCGGAACAATCTACTTTACAGTTTGCCAAGGAATCATTCAAAGTCTATAGTATATTAACAGTGCTTGCTTGCTGCAAGATTATTTCTTCAACCGAAAACATATGGGCTTGCTTGTTTGGTAAAGAATGGCACATATCCTTAGAGCGTGAGTTAGTAGTCATTTGCTTTGCATCTAGTGTAATGTGCTCTTTTCTGATGAAACTTGGAAGTTTGAGTTTGAAAAATGATGTGTCTAAGAGAGTATGGACTAAGCAATTTTAGATATGGCAGAGCAATAAAAAACATTCTTGCCATGGATTCATTGGAGGTGCAAGGACACAGATTAACCTTGGGAGGTGCATTATAGCATTTATTTTTTCAAAAGAAAGGAAAGACTTGGTATTTAAATTCTCGCTTTCATTTGAGGAAGGAAAAATATAAATCTCCGGATGTCTGAAAAATATTAAAATGTTCACAGAATTAACCGTCAGTGATAATATCAAATGTCACATTTCTACTTCATCACATATCGGGAGAAACTGAAATATGTAACCAAATGGTAGTATATCAGGCTTTTTCCCTAAGCATTATGGTGTGTTAATTTTCTACCAAAATTTCTGGGTATAAATATGTGTATACAATTTAGTTTTGGGTCTTAGATGAGATAATTTGTGATTTATAGTTGGATTAAAAACCAAGGAGTTGAAGTATCTTTGTAAGAGAATTTTAATAGTATGTATTTTTTGATGGCATTTGTTTACCCTCCTAATTTTACATTTTTAGTTTTAAAAATGATACATGTTGAGAGAGCATCTAATTTAATATATTTTGCCTAAACACTATTCATTAAAATCCATGATGCTTTTATAGCATTCAGATTCTGAAAGAGCACTTTCATATCTTATGGTCTTTTGTTCTTTTTCAGTTTGTATAAGTGGGATATACTGTTTTTGGGGATAAATAATGATAATGTAGATAGATATTGAACTTATCTCTACTCTGGTGAAAATTCAGAGTATCCAGCTAATTATATGTAATATGTTTTCCACAAATGGGCACAATGACCACAGTGGAAATGAACTGCAGTGTAGCGGTGTTCAATATAGTTTCCCTGTCATGCATGCCTGATTTTTCTGTCCTCCAACTGGTCTTGGTGACTTTACTGTTGCTTCCGAACCAGGTACTAGGTGCTGAGCCCTTTCCTTTCTCCTTCCCTGTTTGATAGGTGGAATAGCATCTCTCTTTATTTCACCCACACCTCTACATTGCTCTGAAGGCAAAAGGACTAAATCTTGTTTTATGAGAAAACACTAAATATGTTAACTCAGAAGAGAGTTCATGAAAAATACATTGGACTTGGAATCAGAAAACTTAGGATACGATGTTCTTTAGCCTCATTAGGCTAATTATAGCCATGTATTCCTGGACAAGGTATTTAATCTCTTAATATTCATTATTTCATTAACTCATTCATCCATTCATCTATTCCTTTTTTTTTATTTCAGCATATTATGGGGGTACAGATGTTTAGGTTAGGTATGCTGCCCTTGCCCCCCCACTCCTCCCCAAATCTGAGTCTCAAGTGTGCCCATCCCTTGGATGGTGTGCATTGCACTCTTTGTGTATGCAAATACTTGCCCCTCCTCCCCCCTCCCCACTCCCCCCTGCCCGACATTTAATTCTTATATGTACACTTATGTGTTGATCAGTTAATACCAATTTGATGGTGAGTACATGTGGTGCTTGTTTTTCCATTTTTAACAAGCATTTACTGAATGTTCCATGTGATTTAGGCACCATGTTAGACACAGAGGATGTTAAGATAAAAATAAGGCACTTCCTTTAAGGAGTTCCTAGATAAATTGGGAAGATAGGAAGATTATGATAGGAATGACATGGAGATAATCATCAGTAAATGAGGAGGCTGTATAATATGAGTTCTAGTACTCTTTTTACTTCTATAATTCTGTGGTTCTAAGTTTATAAAAATCCTAAAAGTTACTCACATACCTTTTGAATTTGGTATAAAACAAGCCTAGGGATACAAAGATGAAAAAATAAACCCATTTTCTCCACTTAACAGGCTACTGGCTTGGAAGGAAAATGGATGGGTAATTGTGTGTGTGTGTGTGTGTGTGTGTGTGTGTGTGTGTGTGTTTTCCTTGTTTCTTTATAGTCCTTGGACCCCAGCATTCATCCCCCTATGACTGTAGGCATCCTGGCACCCTGGGCTGTAGTTTGTTCAAAGTAAGGGGAGTTTTGAAGTTAGTGACAGCACATGTGGTGCTGGATGGAGTAGGGGAAGAAAAACAAAATTTTCTAATTCTCATTTCCATATGTGATTCAGAGTGGCAAGGGCAGTCAGTGAGAAAGCAACAAGCAACAAGACTCCAGAAATGTACTTGGTATTCCTTCCTAAACTCAAAGACAATTTATAAAGAGTACAGGCAGCCCACGATTTACCAAAATATAGGGCAAAAACTTGAGTCATAATAACTACTAATGTTTCTCGTTTTCAGCACTAGATGCCATTTAGGCCCCAATGGGGTAATTACCTTATAAGAGTAAAGCTTCTCTTTAGACATAAATGATAGTTAATAAACACTACTGTGGAAGTCCACCTCAAATGCTTTGCAACCATGGTTTTACAAAGCAACTAATAATACTTCAATAGGTAGACATTGTTTAAGTGTAGATCATATGATTGACATATTTCCTGTATCAGTTAGTGTTTAATCAGACAAACAGAATCCACTTGAGGAATTTCAAACAGTTAATTTAATACAGTGAATTAATTTCAAAGTATTGGAAGGGCAGGGGGCACTGACTGGGTAAGGTTACCTAGCGAGTAGTACCTATATCAAGCCACTGGAGGTTCAAAGGAGAAAATAGTGTTACCTAGAGTCCACGTACACCTGAGATTGCTGATGCTGGAACTGAATTACTTGAGCAGAATTTGGAGCCACATTTTCTGCCAGTGTCTTCCACTGGCAAAATGTAACAGAAAGTCAAGGGAATTTGGGAAACATAGCTTCGCAGGCTCCCTGTCCCCAAGGTACAAGAAAAGATGGAGAAGAACAAAGGAGGAGCTGAGAGATAACACACTCTCCACCCCATTGTCCTTTCTCTCCTTGATAATCTGATTTATTTTCCTGAAACTCCTCCACCATGATGATACAGTGAAGGGGAGAATGAATTAAACTGAGGGAAAGACAGACGATGTAATAGGGTGACAGCTCCTGGAAGAAGGGAAAGAAAATTGGGCAGAAGGGTCTGAGAAGAGGAAAAATAGAAGGGATGTGAATGGCAAATGGTCAGTTGAGAATGTCCTTGAATTCATACTTCAAGGGGTTCAAACCCTTTGGGTTGGAGTAAAATGAAGGCTAGCAGAAAAATCCAGTTAAAATTGTGGGGTTTGTGGTTGGGGGGTTAAGTTAAGCTTGCTACTTGCTTCAGGATCTAACCTGGAAAAATTTTAAATTCCTTGAAGAAGTCTCATGTTTATTATGGTACAAAACCAATATGGCAGCACATGATTGGTAAATTAGAAATGCTTGAAGGAAACATTAGACAAGTGGGTTAAATAACGCTCCTGGCTGTCCATGACCCATGAAGGTGTCTAGGGATTCCATAAGCTCTCGAGTCTCCTATTACTAAGAGAATCAGTAGAATACAAGAAGCCTAGGATCAATACAAGGATGCTATACAATATAGGGACTGGGATACAGGAGGCTACAGCAAAATCTAAGGACTTTGGAATAGGTGCCACCATGACCCTCCCTTCCCACACCCCCCAACGCACCAGGCTGTACAAAAGACAACATATTGGACACTAGCACAGGATGCTCAGTAACCCATTACAGAGGGGAGCAGATCAGCAGAGGCCAGCAAAGCCCCACATGCTAGGACTCAAGCCAGAGGCCCTTCCCCTACCACCATGGGATCATCCTCTTATACACAGAGAGCAGGAGGTGAGATCCCCTGAGAGGGAAGAATCAGCCTTGATAGTGAATTTAATGCAGTCTCTTTTTTTTTTTTTTGTTAGCAGTTTAAAGTTCAAAGTGGAAGATAACAATATGGGTACACAGCTAAATGAGAAGAGTTACTCAGGGGAGAAATGCATTTGTATGGAATAAGCTTATTCTTTGGAATGTCATGTTTCTGATATGAAAGATGTTATGCTTATAATTGGTTATGATTAATGTCAACAACATTTTTCCAATTGAACCCTTTTTAGAATAGAATGTTCAAGATTTCAGATCGGGTGTGGTGGTACATACCTGTAGTCCCAGCTACTCAAGAGGCTGAGACAGGAGGAGAGACCAGGAGTTTGAGGCTACAGCATGCTATAATCTCACCCTCCAGCCTGGGCAATATAGTGAGACCCAGTCTCTAAAAAAAAAAAATTCAAACTGTCAATGCTATATAAAGTTGAGTAGTCTCAGAAAATTAGTTACTACTGAATTATTGATAGTTACTGTTTTATGTGATATAGTTAAAGCTAATTTTTCAGGAGGAAATTTTTATTTTCTCATTATTCATTATTTATACCATAATGGAAAGGTCTTATGGTATTGTTAAGAACTATAGAAAACATGATCTTTTGTTCTGAGAAGCTCATAATCAAAAGTGGTTCATTTATTTGTAAAGATAGGGTTATTGTAGGAACAAAAGGATAGTCTTTATTAAAGTTTATAAACCAAAGGAGATGAGATTGTTTTCATTTATCCCCATCTTTCCATAATGCTTTTGTAATGGGAAGGAATATTAAAATGATCCATTCTTGTCAAAAAGGGCATATTCAGATTTGGACAACTTAATAAATAGTAATAGAACTCCTAGGTTACCCACCAACTATGAGACTCTGACCCCAGTGGTGTAAGACCACCTCGAAGTAATCCAAAAGCCCATATCCATAAATTACATTCTTATATATTCTGTGTTTATGTGAACAACAATATTAAATTGCTTTAAATAACTACTGAAATATGTAAAATAATAATTTAGAAATAAAATTGTATGTTCGTGCTTAGACGCCTCTAAGCAATCTATACAAACTAATCGTTTGTGTCTATAAATGCATAATCTCATAAATGAGTTAGTTCATACTTTTATGCATTAACTTCTCATACTGCTTGAGTGTCATTTTCTGCTGACTATTATATTATCCGGTCACCATAATGCTAAACTGTAGGACATTTTAGCTGATAATTCCTGAAAAGTGCTTACTTTCGAAATAAAAAGCAACGCAAAAAAAAAAAAAAAAAATCAAGACACAATGATGACTGAAAAAAATATTTATATTTATATTAAACCCCTCAGCTAGATTCCCAGACACATCACTGCTTAAAATGCAGTCACCTGACAAAAACAGTTCTAATTATTACCCCCTTGGGCTAACATTTTTCAGAGTGACTGGCTAAAATGCACTCCAGCTCATAATTTCTGTCTCTGACGGTGGAAGACATAACCTAGTTTCCTCTAATGCAAAAGTCTCTAATCTAGAGGGCAAGACCCTGCTTGGTATAACACTGAAGGGAGAAAATGCAATTTGAGCACAAGGAAATTGCACACATAGTTTGATAGTTCTACCACTCTCCGACTTTTTTTTTCCTCCTCGGGTTTAAATGTCTTGTTTTATTTTATACTAAATTATGACCTGGCTGAAATTGCTATGTTTTCTTTGTCATATTCTAGAAACCTCTTACTATAAAAGTGAAGGTTATACAATAGTTCCATACTTCCATTTTTTTCAGAGGGTGGGAATGTTCACATTTTGACAGTTCAGCAGTGAAAACATTAAAAGTTACCGTGCTTGCTACAGCAATATTTTTTTCCTTTGAATAATAGCTCTTTTGTCTTGGCAAACGGGGCATATATACTGCATTAGAAAAAAGGTGATTAAATCGTTTTGAAATGACGAAAGTGCAGATTTTTGAGTTGGACTAATCAGTAACAATTTCATTGTTGAATCTCTGAACGAACAAACTTTTATGATTGTTGGGAGAGGTGAATTAACCTCGAATTGTTCCGGTTCACTTCACAGGCGGGGGCTGAGTAATACGTTGCCCTGAAACTGATAAGCCGGCAGACGACAGAAGTTTCAAGGAAGTCAGTCAGAAGTCTTGGAGAGAATGCAGCTCTCAGAGTGCATTCCTGGGAATTTTCATGAACAATTTTTATTTCTGTGAATTGGAGAGACGTCGCCTCCTTTCCTGTGTCTTTCGGCTGACAGCTGCTGCTCCCCACCTTCCCTCCAGCTGGGAGGGCAGCCGCATGGATGGCTCCTTAGCGAGCAACCGAGCAACCGGGGCATCAGTTTCCTCCTGGAGCTTGCACATGTCACCTTCACGTCTCATGCATCTTCCATCATTTATGTGAATATTTCAAGAGGCTCTGGTAGAAGGCACTAGGCTATGAAAGTGCAGTCTAACCGGTGACTGAGAACAAAGGCCGCCTTCAGCTAGAGATGATTCACTACTGTGGTAAAAAATACTTTCTTTTTGCCTCCAAAATGATTTTGAATCCTAAAGATTTAATGAATAGCCTTCCGTACTCGGAAAATAAAAGTGAAAGGATAGCATAGAGACAGGATTTTTTTTTTTTAAATGGATTTTGATACATATTTTCAAAATAATGGTATACAAAGGCTTGGCAATTTTGTTAGATGAATTTGCAATTTCAGGAGAAAGATTTGTCCCAATAATTTTTAAGCATAACATTGTACTTTATCACCCCCAAATGCCTCAGCCTCCATCAGAAGGTATCACAACCTGATCAATCTTATCACTAAATATTAGGTGCCAGCTTGGACAAATTTAGAGTTAATTATTTAAAAGGTGATGTGACTATAATGTAACAGGTACTTTAAAATATTCTGTGTGGCTCATTAACCTGTTTATTCCAGTGACTTAATAAAGAAATTCTGTAGTTCATCTCTAGAAAACAGAAACATCTTTATTATTTTTCAATTATAAACATCAAACTGATTTTCGAAAGGTATTTGTTTTCCTAATACTCTATATTGCTTATGTCCTTGGGAAGAAATAATAATACTAAACAGGATTGGGAAATAGTTTCTGCTTAAGTAACCCTGAGATGGTAGTGAAGCACTCCTTTCTCTCCCTATGCCTAGTCCATTTAGGAAACTGGCCTGGTCTCGTCCAAGGTAGCATTGAAAATGTGGAGAAGTGGCAGCCCAGAAGTGCACAATGGTCATCCTTGGTACTAATTCACTGATGCTGTGTTGGACATTTTAAGGAAATTCAGCTGTCAGAGTATGTGCACATTTGGCAGTTTCTTCCAGATGTTGAGAGTATTCTTAAAAAAGGATTTACTTAATATATTTAATATTGTATTAAAAAATTAAGTTGTCACTGGAGAATACATTTTAAACTTTGAATGCAAGAAAATGATTCACAGTGAAGGAAAATTATATACTGATTCAATGCTCTGAAAATATTTAGATATTAAACTTATTAATATTATGCATAGGTCCATAGGAATATGTCACGATCTATTCCCTGTTCTATTTTAATCCCACAATGTTTTTCCTAGAAGAATTTTAAAAATAGTATATCAACAAACTTTCTTCTAAGTGGTTTAGTCAGGCTTGCCTTTCATAAATTTAACAGTTTCTAAATATTTCCAGGTTTGGCTATTTGATATTGTAGGAACAATTATGAATACTTTTGCTTATACGGTGTCAACAAGGTCTTTGATATTTTTTAACATGCCTCTATTAACTACTTTAAAACATATAAAATGCTAAAAAGAATTTAAAAATTAACTCAGAAAAAATCGATGGCTGGTCCATCCAATATTAGTTTTATACGATGCCATTTATTGAGGGCTTACTATGTGCCAGGCACTTTTTTTTCGTGACGTACATGTATTGTTTCATTTCATCCTCAATCCAATGGAAAAGTTAGCATTATTAGGTTCATTTTGACAGATGAGTAAACTGAAGCACAGATAGGATATGTAACTTGGCATATAGCTGTTAAGTAGAAGAATTGGTATAGAAACCTTGGTAGCCAGATACTGTGTTCTTTGCTCTTGTATCTTATTGTATTTCCTTCTACTAGTTAATATTGATGCAAAAGTATGTGAAGATATGAGACAGCTTTTAAAAATGTAAGAGTACAAAATTCAGTGATAGGAAATGTAAAAATGGCTTTGTAAACCAATGAGCATGATTTCATCCCTCTGCTCTCCATCGGTCAACTTGAGGCTTGGTAACAGTATGGGGAATACATTGTATCTTCATAAACAGAGCCACAAAATATGCCATCTGCACGTGGGGATGCTAAATAAGAGACATAGAAATAAATGACTCAACAGTTCCATAAACAATGGGCAACTTATATATTTTTTCTCTTGCATATTAGTGAGATTTCTATGTTAGAACAAGGAAACATAATACATTTAATTCAAATACTGACCTACTGATGTCAAGGGTAAAATTATATACTGAAATTATATATTAAAATAGATTTTTTTGAGAAATGAAAATATGGCTTTTTTGGGGAGGAAATGTTCACTGGAGTTTTACTTTTTGATTAAACTAAAAAATAAATCTTCTGATGAAAATTACTTTGATAAAACTGACTTAAGGTATAATTTGAAGAATCAAAAACTGTGTGAATCATGAGTTTTATATGAAAAATTTTATTTTGGACTAAATGATATCTATCCAATACATCAACTTAAACCTCAATGCATTTTTAACATGACAGAAGCACCTTGTCCTCTCAGTTGGTGTTAGGAAGCACTTGTGAGGAGCCTCTATCTAACAGAGTCAGGCTGCAGCAGTAGCCGGATGTCTCCTGGGCCTACTCCTGATTCTCTATTACCAGAAAAGATAAAAGTAGAAAAAGTGAAAGTTTCTTCTGAATGGACTATTTTCATTTACAGACTTCATAAATGTCAGGAAGTTAGAGTGGAAGCAATTCATATCCTTGATTTTTTTTCTTTTTTTCGTAGTAACAGGCAACAACTAAAATCTTGTTAAAATTTTTGTCAAAAATGAGAAAACATGTAATTAACTGTTTCTCACATTTGTTTTTGGGGAAAAAGCAACTATTATTTTGTCATTAGAACCTGTAAAATAAAATCTCCATGAAACTCATGTATACAAATCTGGGCAAACCAACAAAATGAAAATATTTGTATAAATGTCCTATTAATAGAAACCATCTTCTCACAATTCCAAATTCGTATTCTTCAATGAGTTTTATCTTTCCTATCAGATTTAAATGATCATACTTAGGAATATATATTTTATACATATATGCTCACATAAACATAACAGAAAGTGGTTTGGGGTTTTAATTAATAAAAATGATCGAGGCCAGTAATTACTTTTTTCACTTACCATTTTACTTCAATCTAGTACTATTTGTGTTTTCTACTCACTTCTGTGTAGACCACAGTAAACATTTGGAAGGCATTTTGCATGGCAAGTTTGCGTATCGCAATTTTTGAGCAATGCAAACATCCCCCTTAGATAAATGAAAACAGATCCCAGAAAGAGTATGCTTCCAACACATTCCCCAAAGATCTGAGTGCCGCTGTGCATTCTTGCTCAATTTAAACAAACTAAACTTCAGTTAGTCTCCCCTCCCCTAATGGGCACCCCCACTGGGAACATTGTTAGGTTACCACCATGGACAAGGCCTCAGTACAGCTGGATATGTAAACAAGACCATAATCCGCATGAAAGAACTCTCAGAGTTTTGGCAGCACTCACAGTGTTGTTAACATATTGTGCCAAAGCATTAACAAAGCCATCATTTTTAAGTTTGTTCACGGATTTGTATTAATCAAGAAATTTTCCAGAAATTACTTCTAAATGAGGAAACTTCCAGAAAGTTACCATTTGGCAAGAAGGCTTCCAGATGACTTTTTTTTTTTTTTTTTTTGCTTATCTGCAACATATTCTTTCAAATAAATTACAAATTTGTGGACGTTCAGTTGAGACAGAAAACACATTGCTGCTGTGTTGGTGGAAGGAGGCTCCCTTCAGTTCATTCCTTGCTTCTCCATAAGCCTGGCTAGTGCTTAGATCATTTTTTTTCTTGTTAAGGAGGAGGTGGCCAGGCCATCAAACTTAGCATTCTGGGGATAAATATTAAGTATTGATATTTGGATCGGAAAAGCAATTGTTAGATTACAGTTAGAACTGCAAAGTAAGCACTTAAGGGAAAAAAAAGAAGAAGGCTGTTGGACTTTTGTTAAAATTTAGTCGGTGGTTTTTATTAGCATATTAGACAATTGATTCTCTCAAATTCAATTTTTTCCAACTTAAACTCTATTTGCAAAACTTGTGCGGAAGCAAGGCTTCTGTGAACTACTCTGTGACTACTCTGCAGGAAAAAATGGGGAAAAGAGGAAGGGCTAATAGTGCAATTAGAGATGGGTAGTGGCACAAACTTAAAACTTTTGTTTTTGAACATTGTGTTCTTTAAAAATTTGTAAAAGTAGCTTTTCATGTAAATTTTAGGTGATTAAAAAATCCTGGGTAAAGTAAACTTTTAAAGTGTGCTAAATTTTCAAATTGCATTTAGCCTTACAAAGGGCGCCTATGTGGCTCCAGTGACGGTTGCCACGTGTGGGCTCAGAGACTTTTGAGTTGGGAGTTGAGGCCTCAAAAGTGGGTTTTTTGCCAGTGATCATGGGAATTGTGGGTTACCTCAGAAGATCCAGATCAGTCCACCAAAAGCCAATTCAAGCCTGACTGGCCAAAGTGACCCAGGCAACATCACCACTGACTGAACAAGTATGTCTGGATTAACTTCAAGTCTGCCCAGGAGTCTTCAGGCTCCAAGCCAAAAGAAATTGTTTGCCCCAGGTTTTAATTGTATTTAATCATTTATTCATGCCTATGATACCTTCTGGATGACATTTATTTTTATGTTAATGAAAGAAACTTTTCAAGTAGTGACTAATAGTAAATAAGGTCTTTTTCTAGCTGAAGACCACCCTTAATTCCAAAACTAATCCAAAATTCAGCTTTCTTTGTTTCCTTCTATGGTGCATTGTTTAAAGCCTCAATAAAATAGGTTTATTAATATATTCTACCTTATTTTAAAATTACTCGTATTCATTTCTTACCTTCCTTTTGGCAAATGTAATGTTCCTGGCTGTCTCTCCAAGTATCTAATATGGTGCTTTGCACATAGTAGACTTTGCATGAATGCTTATTTAACTGACTTGAGAATGTTTATTGTTTCTAAAACCAAAAATCCTTCTCTAAACACATAGCGCAGGCACTTTTACTCATTGAGACTACCAGTGTTCTACTGGGTCAATTTCTGCTCCAATTGGGTTTATGATACTCCAGCAGCCCCTCTAGAAGACTATGTTACTTACTTATGACAGGATCTTATAATATATAAGTAATAAGCATTACAAAGACATGAAATAATAACAGAATGATAGCTTCAATTTTAACATTTATAATGCTCTTCTCTTCAAGAAACAAAAAGTCTAGTTGAGGTAGGTGAGATCTTCATGGTCTTTTTGGGAATCAGCATCCTTTCCTTAAAGGCCATATACTTGAATTTTTCTGAGTATATGACCATACAATAGTGTGATTTATCTCTGACAAGTTGATGCTGATTATTTTTTCTGTGTCTATAGTTGTTTCTCTAAAGAGTATGCTTTACTCTCCATCTTTGAGACAACTCCTCTTTGAGCGGTCTATTGCCGTATGAAATTGAACTCATTCACCTAATTCCACAAGAGAGCCTTCACCTGAGAAGAATACACTTGCTTCTGCTATTTGTGAACTCATGATGTGTTGACTTCCTTCCTTCCTTCCTTCCTTCCTTCCTTCCTTCCTTCCTTCCTTCCTTCCTTCCCTCCTCTCTCTTTCTCTCTCTCTTTTTCTTTCTTTCTCTCTTTTCTTTTCTTTTTTTTTTCTTTTTTATATCAGTCATTGACCAGATAACATTACTCAAGTAGTTATATGGGTTTAAATCACCCATAATACATTTTTACAAATATTTTTAAAATTTGGCTGAAGGTGAAGTAAATCAATAGTTTGGAAGTTACCCTTTGTTTTTTATCACCAGAGACTTCATTTCAGCACAAAAATCAATAATAAATAACTGAAAATATTTATGTCAGGCAATAGGGTTAGTTATCTTTAAAAAAGCATTTCTTTAATCACATCCTTGAAATTCATCATACTTAATTTCTGAACAGAAGCTGCTGTAGATCATGAATCCTAAGGGTGAATTCAAGAAACAAACTGGAAAGAAATTAGTTGGACATATATAGTAAATATTATGTAAATTCTGCCAGCTAAATATTCTCAGACCTGTGTGGATCAGAGGGCCCTTGTTGAAGATCTGGGGGAAGGACTGCCTGTGAGCTGGGGATGCCAGCTCGATGGCAGACTGTCATTTAGTGTTTGAATCACAAAGCCTTTAGGGTTGCCTCAGCCATTTTTAAGTAAGATCTATTATTGACTAGAAAGAGACATAGTGAATAAATAAGTATCACTCACAGTCAACCGATGTTAAATTTAAGAAGCTCTTTCTAGTAAACAACAATTTGCAAAAGATATAAAGACATTCAGGTATTTCTTGTGTATTCCAAAAAGCAAAAATGAGCTCTGAAAAGTGAAAAACTCTAACACAATGATGTCAATTAACGGAGAAGATAGCAACTTCCTATCTCATCTAGTTTCGCCCACCTGGCACCCAGTATCCCTTCACAATTTTTACTTAAAAAAATGCTTTTGGAGGCCAGGAAGGGTGGCTCACCCCTTTAATCCTAGCACTTTGGGAGGCCAAGATGGGAGGATCACTTGAGGGCAGGAATTTGAGGCTGTAGTGAGCTATGATGATGCCACTCCCCTCTGGCCAGGGCAACAGAGAGAGACCCCGTCTTAAAAACAATGACAACAAAACCACTTTTGGGAGTTTTGTTTTAAAAATCATAACTCAGCCAAACAGGTATTTGTTTGCATACTCCAGCCACAATTTCAGAACAAATGTAAAAGATGACCACTTTCTATGTTACTATGACACTGTTTGGTGAAAGTTATAGAAGGATTCAAGTATTTAATAGAGATGTCAAATTGTAGAGGGAAATCAAACGTGATTATGGATATTAATTAGGGGTAATGGTAGGTAATGTAAACAGGAAGAGAGGTTAGCTCTGGGTGACAATGGAAAAGGTTGTGGTGATGAGAAAACATATATGCACAAACACAACATGCACACTGTGAAAGCTATCATTTCCTTAATCTGACCAGTGGAAGAAAAAATGTCTGCAGGTCCAGGAAGGAGAAGCCATCGAACAGATAGATGGATAATGGAAATAACAAGATGGCAGTTTACCTTTTGTTTGGGGATGGAATGGCATCTAACTGTTGAAATTCAGAGGAAAGTTTAATTGATCTGTTGTTTATGGTATTTATTTTTTAGTCAGTCTAATAACTTGTAGAGTGATCTGGAAACACAAAGTTAAGTTTCTAATAAAGTATTTCTGTGATCAGTATCCTGGCTTAATACTATGCTCATTCTAATTAATTAACTGGTTAATTAATTAATCCCTACATTGTATTGGGCATTGTATTTGGGCAATAATTGGCCAAAACAGAGAAGATCTCTGCCTTTATGGAATCTATAGTCTTGTTGGGGAACAAACAATAAAGAAGAAAATTCTATTTAATTATAAATTGTGTACATGCTAGTTTCATATCCTCTGATCTAATTCTCATAAGCTATAAAACAAGTAGTGCTTATTCTTGTGAGTGCCAAGTTCTTTTTATCCCCATTTATTATCTAACATTTACTCAGCACTTATGAGCACTGTGTTAAAATGCTTTATGCATTATCTTAATTCTCACAATTAATTTAAAGGATATGTACTATTGTATATACAGTATATAGTACAATTAAATAATGTTCCCAAGGATGTACTGCTAATTGGAGTAGGGACTGGATTCAAGCCTAGGACTATTAGTCTATGGAGCTTTTGTTCTTAATAGCTTTGCTGCACCACCTGTCTGATTGGAGGATAAGACTGAAGATTCAATATGTTAATACTTCTAATTAGTTGATACTTTATCATATATATTTAAATCTGAGAACATGCAAAAAGAATCAATCAAGGGAAGAGAATTTCTCCACCCAGGGTCATCCTTACTATAGTATTTCTCCCATCGCACAGCTGGGCTGTTGAATGTTGTTATTGAAAATTACAAAACCGTTCTGACTGAATCTGTACAGAGTCATGCTTTCTGATTTTGCGACTTCTCACGATTCTTTTGGTGACTCCCTAGCACGTTTCCTACCGTAGCATTGCTACCCCATCCTCCATCTCAGCAAAAGCCTTTACTTCAGATTTGACTGAAAGAAATGTTGGTAAATGTAGTAAGCACTGCTGGGGAACTCTCTTCCTGGTCCCCTTGTTTCCATGCTTCCCAGGAATGAACAGTATTGGAGCAGCACTTCCAGTTTCCCCCTCCACTCCTTACTCTCATCCATGAGGATGAGTGATCTATCTACTTGTTGGTACCAGTAAAATCTGACATCCCTAGATCCACATTCCTTTATTGGGTAGGTTGGGTGTTTCAATTCACTGTTCCCTTTGTTTGCCCTTCCTCTATGTCTTCCAGAGTAGCCTGTTCTCATGGTGAATGTATTATCTTCTGTCCTTCACTTGACAACTTACTGGGCCAGGCATAGCACAAAGCATCTGTTTATTCAGCATATATCAGCATAGTCAATACACATCAGTGAAGCATTTACTCTGTGGCACTTACACATCTAAGCTCTGAGGGGAGTATAAAGATGTCTAGGACTGTTCTGGCCCTCAAAGACGTTCATACTAATCAGCAAATTAAGGCCAATAACTGTCAAATAAGGTCTATAACTATAAAAAATATAATGTGAATGTTTCTAAGAGTAATGTAAACCACAAACAATAGAATTCCAGAGAAATAAGAGGTCACTTTCAATAGAGATGATCAAAAGGAGAGGTCACTTTCAATGGGATGTTCAGAAAAATATTCCAAGTTCTGTAATATGAATATTACAAACTTCTTTGATCTTACATACCACCACTCCTCCATGAGAACAGGAAATAGTGCCTTCCATGTTTCAATTAATCCTGCAATAGTGCTATGTGGAGGTGCAAGCCGGTAGTGGGCAGAGTGAGAAGCTGAACAGCAGTGCAGTTGCAAGTGAGGCCTCAGCTGATCTTAGCAGAAACTCTGAGGCTGGATGGCCCTTCAGAGTTGACTCAAAGTGAAACAAAGGAGCCTGGACCTTTATTTCTCTGAGTAAACTAATCACTGGCTCTGGATTGCAGTTCACTGCAGCTGAAGGCAATCCCCAGCTAGCAGTATAGTAGTTGATATTGATATTCCCAATAGTTCAAAATAGGAGCATCAGCCCTGAAGAGGTGATCTGGGTGGATCACTGCAGGATCCACTACAAAAACAGGAGTCCCATGGCCTCTGTCATGCTCACTCTCAGTGCTTGCTCCTGCCCAAGACCCCTCTAACATCATAGGGCATACATTCATTTGACACTTTCTTCCCCACCTAATCTGTGATTTCAGGGTCATGTCTTATATCTTTGAGTTTTCAGTTCCAAGAAGAGTACTGATTATAGGTATAAGCATCTCAATTGATGTTTGCTGTTGGTGACGTTAATGGTGATGATGATACGCCAGTTATACTTCCGGGTACTGAGGGCTCTGGAAAAGAAGACAGGGCATGATACATTTTATTTGCCAAATATATAATCATAGAATAAAACTAAGGGATATGAAAGAATTACTGTAATGAGCAAAAGTAACTGACACATAAATAAGTGCTGAACATATTTTTGTAGAATAGGTGAATGAATGATGGATAAGAGAGAATCAAGAACAACTGTGGACTGTGGGCTGGGAAGTCAGAATGATTGCTTACAGTTGGTGGTCCTGAGCAGGGCCTCAAAGTATGGGTGGCATGGAAATTAGAGGAAGGTTGAAAGAGAATTTAGGGGGGTTGGTAAGGGAATATTTTCAGGCAGGAAAATCCCAGACACGAGGGCAGATTTAGGTAATCACAGGGCCATGCGAGGACGCTTGCTTGCTTGGGGTGAAGTGCATGTGTGGGTGAATTGCAGGACAAAAGGCTTAACAGGGGGATTAGATTGTGAAGGGCTAGAGGAGTTGACAACACTGAATCTTGATGGAGTCCTGAGTTGGGAAGTGAAAATGTAAACAATGTATTTTAAGATGGAGTGGAGGAAAAATCGATTAGAGGC
>NW_012147189.1:8099856-8102595 GCF_000956105.1 Propithecus coquereli | reverse complement strand
ATTTAAAATTTATTTTATGTGTGGCAAAATACAACCTTTGAGATTACTTTTTGTGTGTGTTTATTGCTTCTTTTAATACTTCCAATTTGCTTCCCATTTTACACTGTTAGGCAGATATTTTGGAAGGAAGAAGCATAGTTTTCCTTCTTTATGATTATATATTTTTTAAAATTTTTATAGATTTAGGGGGTACTAGTGAAGTTTTGTTATGTGGATATATTGTGCGACATCTGGACTATTATTGTATCCATCACCCTAAAAGTGTACAATGTATGTACCCTATAGGTAATTTTTCATCCTTCACTCTTCCACCATTTAGAGTCTCCAGTGTCTATTATTCTACTCTGTATGTCCATGTGTACCCATTATGCTTCCATTTATAAGTGAGAACATGTGGAATTTGACTTTCTGAATTATGTCACTTAGGATAATGGCCTTCAGCTTCATCCATGTTGCTGCAAAAGACATGATTTCAATCTCTTTTATGGCTGAGTTGCATTCCATGGTGTGTGTATCTCATTTTCTTTAGCCATTCATTCATTCATGGACAGTTAGGTTGATTCCATGTCTTAGCTATTGTGAAAAGTGCTATGATAAACATTATTAACTTTTAACATAAATGAACTAAATGCTCCACTTAAAAGATACAGACTGGTGGAATGGATAAAAAAAAAAAAAGATTCAATTGTATGTTGCTTGTAAGAAACCCACCTCACAGAAAAAGATACTTACATACTCAAACTAAAAACGTGGAAAAAGATATTTCATGCAAACAGAAACCAAAAGCAAGCAGGAGTAGCTATACTTATATCAGATAAAATAAACTTTAAATCAACAACAGTAAAAAAAAAAAGGCAAAAAAGATCATTGTATAATGATAAAGGGATCAGTTCAAAAAGAAGATGTAACAATCTTAAATATATATGATGCATCCAACACTGGATCATCCAGATTCATAAAACACATACTATTAGACCTAAGAAAAGAGACAATAACATAATAATAGTGGGTGACTTCAACACATCACAGACAGTACTAGACAGATCATCGGAGCAGATCAACAAAGAAACTGTGGACTTAAACTGGATTCTAGATCAAATGGACCTAATAGACATTTATAAAGCATTCTACCTCAAGACCACAGAATTTACATTCTTCTCATCTGCAAATGGAACATTCTCCAAAATAGACTCTGTTTCTGTCATTTCTAATAATGATAATTTGTGTCTTTCTTTTTTTGGTCAATATTTATTTGAGGGTTGTCAATTTGATTGAAGTTTTACAAGAAATAGCTCTCTGTTTCACTGGTTTTCTCTATTGTCTTTGTGCTTTTCATTTTCATTCATCTGCTCTTATTTTTAAGATTTCCTTCTGTCTAATTTACATTTAGTTTGTTCTTTTTCTAGGTTCTTGAATTAGTAGCTTAGATTATTGTTTAAGACTTACTCTTTTATATTATATAATTTCCTTCATTGTCTCTGATAATTTTCTTTGCTCTGAAGTCTATTTTATTTGATATTAAATTATCACTCCTGCTTTCTTTTGATTAATATTGGTGTGCTGTATCTTTTTTCTTTCCTTTACTTTCAACTTACCTATATTGTTATATTCACAGTGAGTTTCTTTTAGACAACATATAGTTTGGTCATGTTTTTAAATCCACTCTGCCAATCTCTATCTTTTAAATGGTGGATTTAGACAATTTACGTTTAATGTTATCATTGATATGTTAGAGTTTAAGTTTGCTATTTTATTTTTTGTTTTGTTTGGTTTCTGTTTTTTATTTTACTATTTTTTTGTCTTTCTGTGGGTTATTTGAATATTTTATAGAATTCCATTTTGATTTATCCATAGTGTTTTTGAGTATACCTCTCTGTATGGATATTTTTAGTGGTTGCTTTGGTATTACATTATATGTACATAACTTATCATAGTCTAACGATTTCATAATTTTATCAGTTAAATGAAGTACAGGAATTTTATCTCCCTTTAAATTCCTTCCTCCTGCATTTATAATTTTCTTAAGTATTTCTTTTATATACATTTAGAACTACATCAGAGAATGTTATAATTTTTGCTTCACTATCAACCATAATTTAGAAAATTCAAGAGGAGATCATATATATTTTCTTTTTTTTTCTATAGATCTCATACTTGTTTCTACTTCTTCCTTGGGCTACTCTTTATTGAAGTTACTATTCTAAATTTCTTTTCCAAATATGTAAGTCTTACTGCTTTTCCCTACTACCAGCCACTACTTATCAGATGTACTTATTTCAAAGCAAGTTATATCAAAACTCTACTTGCTCCTGGAAGAAAATGAAATCTAGTTATCATATTTTTATACAAACATAACAAGGATAATAAAATCCTGAAAAGTGAGAGGGAGATGTGAAAAAGAGCATTCACAAGTTCAAAGAGTTTTAAGACATACATTTGATGTGTACACTGATGTGCAGCGAGATCTTGACATTATCATGTAACATTAAGATTGCAAAATAAGTAAAGACAGTGTTTTCATCTTACACTAATTTTTACCAAAAGATAGGCCTGAATAAAAGCCAACTGAACCTGTGCCAGTCCCCAGGCATATGTACAAGGAATTTTACTGCATGAAAAAGCAAAACCACAATAAATAACATGATTAAAGTAGACAGATGCTTCAGGTGAGTGTAGATTTTATTTTGAATAAAAAGCTAACATGACCTCGCGTCTTATATTTTTCCAAATTTAAATTTT
>NW_012147189.1:8094082-8097000 GCF_000956105.1 Propithecus coquereli | reverse complement strand
GAGAAAAGTTAGCAGGAACAAAGCTGATTCTCCAGGGCCTCATTCTGTCTCTCTCTCATTACTCTCCCCTCTCCCTCTCAGCACTTGAATGCCCTCTCAAGTTTGCTATGGTTTCTCCTCTCTGCTTCTGGATGTTCTTGGCTTACAAAGAGTGTTTCTCCCTCATTTTAGTCTACACATGGTCTTCATGTGCCAGGATACAAATATGTCTGCTGGCTTCCTTTAGCTTTTGCCTCTGTTACTAACTGGTTTAGTCTTTCTGTGTTTTCTGATCCAAATTTCCATTTAGGGAGAGTCAGGTCCAGCTCACCCTTTTACTCCAGGTGCTGGCATAGGCGCTGGCTTATGGACTGGCTGTCAATGGCTGGTTCAAGGATTTGCAACTGGAATGCTGTTGTGTTCTGTAAAGCGTGGCTGTTGCATGGGTGTCTAGAGGCAGGACTGCAGCAGAGGCAGTATCTCCTTCAAGCCGAGCAGGTGGGTGGGCGGTAGTTGATACTCTGGTAGTTGACATGTCCTCAAATTATTTGGAGTGTGTGTTTATATACTTTCCTACTCTTTTATTCTCTGGGTTACATACTCCCTGGTTTTTCAATTGTTGCTTACAGGACATGGTTTTGAGTGTCTTCGCTGTTTCATCTCTCTTCTGTACATAATTTAGTTGATTTATTTCCCTCATAAAGTGATGGCTGGAAGCTCAAAAATCATTTTTTAATCCAACCAGTAAGATTTAGGATAAGAATACCATCTACCATGTTTTAATACTTTGCTTCAACTAATGCTGTGCAGGATTCAATCAGATTTTTCTGATAGTCACCTCATCTTTTTGACCCATAGAAGTTACTGTTGACTAAAAACCTCAAAGTCCTTTTTGTGCATGCTGCTAGGACAGTCTTCTTCCCATCTTATCTACAATTGGCTCTTTGTACCCAGTTTCAAGACCCTCCATTTATATTACTTGAATTTAATTTTTGTTAAAAAGAAAAATTTAATTTTTGTAAGTAAACAAAACATGCTCCCTGCCCTCTATGGGATTACATTCCTCACTGAACATATTTGGTGCATAGAAGGTCCATAATAAATAATTCTTTAATAACTAAATGTAGAAAACTCATTTTGTTAGGGTTTGATTTTGCAATCACCTCTCAAATATTTTTAGACAGTTGATCATTTGCTCACATCCAGTTGTTTTTGCTCTTTTGCTCTGCTCTGCTTTGTAGCATAGGGGATTGATTCCTGAAAACTATATTTTCCAAGCTCCATTGCTAATCGATTTCTAGCTAGGTTTGGACAAGGAAAGTACATAAAGGGGATTGAAGGGCAGGAGATAGGGAGAAGCCAGGATGTTTCTCCCCATCTCTCTTGCTTTGAATATCAACCTCCAGGGCAGTGTCTGCTGCTTTAGTAGGACAGCAACTCAGCCCGTGGTGACAACTCCTTCACTCTTGGCCTTTGTAAATATTGCCTCCTCCTTTTGTTATTTTAGCCCTAGGGGTAGTGGTAGCTTTCTGAGTCTTGCTAATTTCTGGGTTGCCATGAAGTCCCCTGTTGGGTCTTTCAATTCTTCCTACGTCCTTGTAACTGGTTCGCCATATTGAATTCCCTTGAGTGAATTACTCAGAGTGAACATCTTCCTGGCTGGACCTTGACTAATAAAACTTAGGAGGCTGCTAATCATTACTGTATATCTTCTCTCTCCCTTTCTCTCTCATCTACAAATAACAAAAAGAAGATTTATTGAAAAGAGCCTCATAAGTAGGTCAAAGTGTTATAATTGTGCAGTGATTAAGAGCATGGGCTCTGGAGTAAGAGATGCTTGAGTTCAAATCCCAGATCTACCACATGTTAGATTTATCACCTTAAGAAATGTGCTTATACTTTCTTTATTTCAGTTTTCCCTTCCATAACTTAGGAATATTAAAAGCACTTACTTTATAGGATTGTTGTGAGACTTAAAGGAAATGCTGTCCTTATTTGAAATACTTTGGGTCAGATGTATTTTGGAATTTTGAACTTCTTGTATTTTAGAAAGGTAACGTGTTACATGCACTTTATATTTACCGCATAAAATTACCATATACCATACCATACATATATAAAATTAAATTATGTATGTAATCTACCATACATTACATAATACCTCAATGGAATCTGGGGCACCCATCAGTAATCGAACATTAACACTTTCTGCAGCTAAAAATAAGATCAGATTTTGCTGCCAAATGAGTTTGTCCAAGTCTTTCTGCCAATTGAGTTACCAAAAAATTGGTTTTCAAAGGTTTTTGGCTTTTAGAATTATCAGTAAGGGACTATGGACCTGCAATGCAAAGCATTTAGAACATTGCATGCTATATAGTAAGCACTGGGTAAATGTTACTGAAAACGTCTTTTAGTTTGGCACTGATTAGCTATTCTCCATCCAACTTGATGAAAGTGTCCATTCAGGAGAAGGCCTCAGGTCTTTCCCCAATTAAATAGTTCCCAAATCATGGGAACTGACCTCCAACTTTCAAAGTTCAGAAGTGCCACATGTCTTTTGCACCAGTTATTTTGACTCAATAGAAAATATGAAGAAATATAGGAGTTTAGCAAATCATCCATTGAGTAGATAGAAATCTAGTTCTATTTTGTCAGACAGAAACATCTAATATGCTGAATGCTGAGAGTTTATGAAATATAATAGCCAAAAAATTAGGGAAATATTGTTCTGAACTTTTATTTCATCCTGGGTTTGAATTACTCCATGACAATGACTTATTCCCCAGAAAATCTGAGATCTTCTGCAGGCTGGATGACTTCTCAGCCAAACCAAACATTCTTATGTAGCAATCCTAAAGATCGGTAATTCTGTGAGTTTCCTAAGCTTTCAAAGATTCAATAGGCCACATTATCTTAAAAATTTAAGTTCTAGTGCAGAA
>NW_012147189.1:8091317-8092474 GCF_000956105.1 Propithecus coquereli | reverse complement strand
TGTTCTATCTAAATTAAGGGCAAAGCTATCAACATCTGTGACAAGATGATAATCATTTCATCCTTTAAAATGTCCTGGTAGAATTAAATATGTTTATCAATCTGTTCCTAAGTAAGCAGAAAAGGCTCAAATATAAATTTAAAACTATTAGAGGAGATATAATATATACTAATAATGAAGCCAAAGGTAAATACAAAAACTCAGAAGTAGCAAATATTACTTTGAACCAGTTTCAGTTTCTAATAATTCCCATAGGAAGTGCCCAAATGAGACAGTGAGTGCATAATGTGAAGCAGTTTTGGAAAGGCACAGAGTCTTTAAAATGCATTTTTATTATTTGCATTGCTGACTTCTGCTATTTTGTTGTTACGTACTTTGGCCCAGATTCTCATCCCTCAGGGCCGGGAAACCAGATTAACAACAGTCTCCAGGGGAAGACCTCTGGGGATTCTGCAGTGGAGGGGGTGGCGGGGAGGAGGCCAGCTGCTGTGCAGGAGCTGGGAGGTCGTGTCTGTGACTTCTTGCTCCCTCTGATTCCCACAGCTCATGGACAGGAAATACGAGCACAGCCCATCGGATTACTCCAACCATATTTTCTGAGTCTCTTGGAGAGAAGCAGCTAGAAGAAGATGGCATGCTTGGGGGGACACGTATTACTAGGAGGAGAGGGGAGCCTGCACCCAGGGTATAAGCCAAAGAATCAAATGTCTTTAGCCTTTTCAGTGATCTGTCATAAAAAAATGAACAGAAAATTACAGATTGAGGAATGTTTATTCTCTTACTGGACCTTCATACTGTTTTGCCTGACATCTGACAACCTTTTTATATTGTCATGTATTTGTATATAACATTGCAATTAAGAGAACAGTCTGTGGAGCCCATGTACCTTCATTGAGTCTTAATTCTGCCCCTTACTAGCTGTGTGGTCTTGGGCAAGTTGTTTTACATCTGTGGTCTTCTCTGTTCATTTGTGAAGTGGATTAAAATTAGTATCTATGTAATATTGTTATAATCAGGATTAAATTAAATAATGGAGGGGAAACATCTAGCCCAATGCCTGGCACACAGTAAGTACTCAAAAAATACTAGCTGCTCTTAATTTTACTGTAGCTACTATTATTGTTTTTGCCTAAGTTTGAATCCCGGCTCTTCCACAT
>NW_012147189.1:8077333-8090507 GCF_000956105.1 Propithecus coquereli | reverse complement strand
AGGGGATTCTAATTTTTCTTTGGATCACAAACTTCTTTGAGGAGCTCATATAATCTGTGGACCATCTTCCTTGAACAATACAACTTTTCTTCATCCTTTTTTTCTGGCATATTCAAAGACTTCACAGACCCCAAGTTGAGAACTCTCGGTTGATTGTCTTAGAGAAGATATGAGATCCACACCTTGGAAGGGTTCAGAGTCTGGAATCAGGAGACTGGGTTTTCCTTGGATCTCTGGAACTTTTTATTGTCCCTGTGGAATTGTGACAAATCACACTTGAATGGCAATATCCAACCTTCCTTGATGGTGGATAGGTAGGTCTCCGGCAGTTGTGTATGTACACACAAGCATATAGCTAGTGGGAGAGGGAACTAACACTACCACTTCTGTGCACTCGATATGGGCTAAGTTATATCATTTTGTCCTTGTAGCCTTTGAAGTAGAATTTTTTTCCCACCTGGTTTGCAGAGGAGAAAGTTGAGACTCAGAAAGGGCAGGTAGCATATCCAAAGTTACACAGCCAGTACCAGTGATCTGGAGTTTGAACCCTGAGCCTTTCTGGCCCCATGGCCTTATTCTTCTTCCTGTATGGGAGAAAGGGCAATTCTCTTTTCCATTCCTAGAAACAGCCTTTGAAGATCTCCACACAGGTGAAAAGAGGACTTTCCTATCAGAGGAATTTATATTTATGTAGGCTTATATTTATATAAATTAGTTGTATAATTTATATCATATTTACCTTTAATAAAATCATTTTGCTGGGATTATTTTCTTCTGTCTTTTTGTACATAGAATTTAGTTCTTGCAACCTTTTATTCTCTTGATGAGAAATGTGAATGTAACTACTGACAATTCTAAAATTCTTTAGTAACTTGAAAGTATTTCATTTATGTTAAATCAATTAGTAATCAATCAAGGACCATATATTGAGCACCTACTATATGCCAGATATTATGCTAATGGTTTTGTTGGGCTGATTTTTTTTAAAAAAAATTCTAATTCTATCTTTTAATCAAAATTTAAATTAACTTGCATTTTTATAAATGACAAGACTCCAAAAACACAGAGTATGCAAGAAATTATAGAAATTGGGATATAGCTAAACTTTGAGGACCACCGTGCTGGTTGAAACCAGTTTTTCCTCTAGTTCTATTCTCTGCCCTTCTTCGCCCTGCCCTGTTCCTTGTGTGTGGGGAGTGAATGTGGGGGGAGGTGGGACCCTGGGGTCCACATATTGATTCTCTTGGCATCTCTCAACTTCTGTTTTCTGGTTGTATTTGGTGGAGCAGCAGGAAAGCCAAGGAGGGGGAAGGGAGAGAACCCATTGTATTTATCCCTCCTCTCTCCCTCCTTTGCTATGGTCTGGGTCTGGCAGGGGTGACTTCCTCTCCTGCTTTGCATCTGTCGGGGTGCCTCTTCGATAGTCCCAGCTCTCTCCAGGCCCTACAGTATTGTTTTGTCTACTTGCCCTGTCAGACCCAGGGCTGGTACTGACTTCCCACTGTTGCTAGTCCCTGGATGCCTTGCCATTCCTTACTGGCTGCTTTAGCTTTACCCACACCCCTGTAAATAGTCCTTTATTTTGAATGTGCCATCTGTTTCCTTTAGCATCCTGACTGATACTGCCAATTAGTCTGCGCCAAGCACTATGCTCTGACTTCGACATGGATTATCTCATATAATAATAATACCCATCTTATGTGTTAATTTCTCATATTATTTTTATTCTTAAAAAAAAAAACTGATCAAAAGGAGATCTAGAGAGAGTAACTTGCCCAAGAGGGAACACAGCTTGAAAGTGGCGAGGCTGGGATTCAGACCTGGGCAGTTTGATTCTAGAGCCCCTGCCACTCACTTAACTCTGACACTGTATGTCTCTGGTCAGGTCTTCTGGGAGACAGACTCTGAGTTAATGGTTTGCAGGCAGGCAGCATCTTTGGGGGTAGAGATCTCAGGATTGACACTTGTGGGAGAATGAAGGCAACAGGATTGGGTAGAAGGAGAAGCTGAATTGCAATGCAGTGGCAACAAAAGCCTGAGCTGACCTTGTGAGGAGTCCTGGAGCTGGGAAGGCTCCCAAATTGGGGTAAGGGAGCTAAGCTTTTACACCCTGGTATTGACCAGTCACTCAATGCAGGGCTTTAACCTTGGGCTCTTTTTAGCCAAGGCAAGTCCCAAAGAGAGACTGCTGAGAGTAGTGACTGCCCACACTCCCAACAGCTGGTGGATGAGGGCCTCATCCTGGAGGGCGGATCTGGGCAACACACCATGGCATCCCCTACACTGTCGGAAACACATATGGATGTCACGAGTTAGCAGCCGGCTCAAATCATGGGCCATCTTTGAACATTTTTATTAGACTCATGAATATGTTGGTTTCTCCAGCCTGTCGCTCTCTCTCTCTCTCTCTCTCTCTCTCTCTCTCTCTCTCTCTGTCTCTCTCTCTTTGTCTTTCTGTGTGTGTGCATATCTATGTGTGTGATGATTATGACATAATTATTCGACATTGTTGAAAAAACACTGAAATAGGAGTTAAGATATCTGGATTCTAGTTCCTGCTCTGTTGTTGACTATCTATGTGCCTTTATTCAATTTACATAATGTTTTTGGATTCCAGTTTCCTTATTCATAAATTGAGGAGCTTTGATTAGATGGTCTCTAAGGCTACTTTCAGCTGTAAAGTTCTATGTTTCTCTTAATTTATTAGCTTTCTAAAAGCCAGAAATAGCAAAAGTAAACATGTTGGAATGCTTTTTAAGTAAAGCTGGAGATTATTTCTTGCAACCCCTGGTCAGTGACTTTCTCAAGCTCTCTCAATAAATCATGATGAACCTCATGAAAATTCACACAGCCCCAGTATCAACCAGTGTTCTCTGAAGAGCAGGGATGTTTCTTTTCTCTCTGCAATGTCTTTATTTGGTATATATGAGATTTTAGAATGCTAGACACTTCTCATTCTTTCTCAGCATAGCTTATACAGATGTTTTATTTTAAGAATTGTTTTGAAATAATTGCTTTCGCGGGGTCATTATTGTAGCTTGAACAGACATGGTCTTAATTTGGATAGATATATCTTGATCAAAGCAAAAAAGAATGGAAAATTCCCTTGGCTTTAGTTGGTGAAGGAAAACTGATTCTCAAAGTATAGAAAGGCTAGAGAAACAAACAAACAAACAAACAGATAAACAAACAGAAACTAGACAACAAAAAAGGGAAGAGAGGTATTGATGATAGAATTCTAAAAAAATATTGAATAAGTACTCAACATTGTGAGTTTTAATTAGAACATAAATATATCTTAACAACAGAGTATAAGCTTAACTACCGAACCAAGTAAATATAGAAATCTCTCAGGATTGATTTTTCTGAGCTGTGGCAAATGATTCAATGAAAATGGAAAATAACTATTATTATCAGTCATGTATGGTCCTGCCTGTGTGATTTCCTAATGTAAGCCTTATGGTGGAAACTGCATGAACCATAAATAAATAAATAGGCGTACCTTCTCTCTGGCTTCCTTACCTGACTCTCGTTAAACCCTATCAGCAACTGTAGAGGGCCAAAGAAGCAATTTCAATAAATATTTCATTACATGGGAGCCCATTTGCTGGTATTTCAAATAAATAAGTACATTTTCTCACTCAGTGGACTCTAGAAGGGAAAACTCTCCAGTTTCCATTTTCAGACTTTCTTTTACTTTCTGAGGAGGTCAGTCATTTTCGTTTTCCAGTGTACAACTCGATTATTTATTGGAGGAAAATGTTTTAAACCAGGAAAAGGAAAAAAAAAAATCCAACCAAATAATTTATTGAAGACTGTCTCCTGGCAGATTAATCCCTACCACTTGGCCAGGGCTCATTCCAGAGTGATCAGACTGGTCAAGCTTAAATTGTACATCCACAAGAAGTTGCATAAATAACCCCAAATACTGTGAGCCTCTTTGCACTCGGTCATCTCCACGACCTTCAAAGCAAATGTCAGAAAGGTAGTAAGAAAAAATATAGCTTGAGATGCTCTAGTTATGGTATTTTCTAATAAATAACAACCTTTTTGGCTCCTTTCATCTAAACACATTTATCAGTTAAGACACGTATGCTTCTTCTAGGTAAGTGAGTAGAAATATGGCCCTTTGTGGGTAACCTGGAAATACAATTAAAAGTATTCTAAGCCATGCTTAGGAGCAGTGTTCAGAGGCAGAGTTAACTCTTCAGTAATATTCTTATTTTCTTAATCATATCAATCTGAACATTGTTATGAACTATGGACTACGGTTCATTTTAATTGCCTCCTTCACAAAGAACCTGAGTGTGTGTGGGAATGGTTGAAGAGGTGATTTTCTGCAATGCTCAAGCTTCCATACTGAGCATCTAAAGGATGGGCCTTTATTTACAGCTACAGACACAGAAGAGCTGTCCCAGTTAGAGACTTCGCCTGTTCTCTTTTTGCTCAGCAATTTCAGTCCCAAACTGAAGTCATATTCTCACACAAACTCTTTTCTATCCTCAAGTTTTCAATTTTGGCTGGAGATACTACCAATATTCAAGTTTCCCAGATCAGGAATCATAAAGATATCTTAACCCTTCTTCCTGATTCCCTTTAGCTAATATGTTATGTATGTGCTGTTTTGTGTTCTTTATCAATACATCCCTCAGATAAATCATTTCCCCTTTTTAATGAAACAGTCATGGATTTAGAAAAGGAGAACTAGAATTCTAGTATCCTTGCTTTGCCACTTACTAATTATGGCAACTGGCAAGTTACTAAATTTTAGTGCCTTCACCTATAAGGTAGGGAATAGTCATAACTGTTTGGTTACTTCACAGAGATGTTTTCGTTATGAAATGAGTTAATGTATATTGTAGATTTTCCCAGTTTAGGTAGTAGAAAGAGGCAGATATACCCTAATAAGATTGCTGTCTTCTTTTGGGCACCAGAACATGAAACTGCTCTGTATGCACCATCCACTTCCCATCCATGCCTTTGCCAAATTATACAGCTAGCTTGCTGTCTTGCTGTCACTGCAGATACCCAGCCTGATCACCATGAGCATTAAACCCTCTAGAAGCTGCTCACCACATTGCTTAGCTCTGTGGACCAAGAGAGCAGACACATACTACCTCATATCATTACTGCTAAAAGGTCCTTTCAGGCTGCAGCTGAATCCAGTTGTGCCAAAGTATCCACAATCCTTTAAGACATCATAGAGATTAAATCCACCCTTCTTCACATCTATGATTTCTGTAACTCCCTACTGGACCTCTTCTTTGGGACATCAGACAGTAACGTCATTCTTGATAGGCCTAAAACCGGACTTAGTATTTCCTCCCCGCAAACTGTTTCAGTGTCCTCATCTCAATGAATGGCGCCACCATTCACTTACTTGCCCAAGGTAGAATCTGGAGTTGCCCTCTCACCAATATCTAATTAAACAGCAAAGACTTTTGTGTCTATCTCCTAAACAATCTATTCATTTCTCTTCATCTTCATTGCTATCAACCCTGTCTCAGGGCATCATCATCCCTTACCTGAATTACGGCTGCAGCTTCTTAAATTGTCTGCCAGTCTGTACTCGTTTCCCTCCCTCCCTCAATTCTGTCTTCACATTCTAGCCAGGGTTATCATTCTAAAATGCAAAAATGACCACGTCATGACCCTGCTTAAGATGTTCTCAATGGCTTCCAATTACCTCCAAGATACTGGCCAAATTCCATGAATCCTGTAAGGTTGGATTTTTGCTATTGCCTCTGGCTTCCTTTTCCCATTCATACTATGTATGAACAGCTTATAAACGTGGGTGATCACTTTGAGTTTCAAGAATGAGCCATGAGGGCCCCTTCTTGACTTTGCCTTGCTAATTCCCAGTCACTCTTTGGATTTCAGTTTAGATGTTGCTTCTTCTGGAAAGCATCTCCTGATTACCCAAGATCTGAGAACACCCTGCACTTCTGCTGTAATGACACGTGCAACATCATTTGGTACTTGCCTGCCTACCTACTTATGTCCCTCACATTCCACAGAGGCAGGGGTTATGCTGGCTGGTTGACCATTCCGTTTCCAGTATATGGCACAGTACCTAGCACACAGAAAATGCTCAAGTATTTGCTGAATAAATAACAGAAGAAAATAAATGACATGTTTGTTTATATTCCTGGGGAAACAATGTTACATGGTTTAAAAATTTACTGATTATCAGAAGTCCATATTGCAGTCCCACTTCCCAATTGTGTGATTATGGATGTCAGCAAACCTCTCTATAGAATGGAATAAAAATACCTATCTCAGATTACTTTAAGAGTTGTTTTAATAATGATGAGGTAATTCACATGAAAGCTCACTGTAAAATGTAAAACTCCCTACAAATAAAAAAGTGTTATTATCACAATGATTATGCCTTCAGTGGCACGTGCATGTGTATATCAATTATATTAGACGTGCTATTTGAATTTATCCATTTAAAAAATTTTGTACTATGTGTATCAGTTAGCTATTGCAGCACAACAATCTTCTTGAAAAACTTAATGGCTTAAAACAACCACCATCTATCTATTTAGTTCATGATTCCGTAAGTTGACAATTTAGGCTGGTTTCAACTGGTCTTGGCTGGGCTCTGTGGAGCTATCAGGTCAGCTGGGGGATGGCTGGTCTAGATGGTTTTGGCTGGAGGTTGGCCTTGCTCCATGTGTCCTCTCATCCTCCAGCAGGCTGACATGGGCTTGTTCACTGAGTGGAGGCAGGTTTCCCTGAGAGTAAATGGAATAGCATGGGGCCTCTTGAAGTATAGGCTCAGAATTGGCCCAATATCACTCTGTTGCGCTTTGTTAGTCAACACAAGTCCAAAGTCAGCCTATTTGAAATAGATAGAACAATATATTCTACCTCTTGATGGGAAAACTACCAAAGACTAAAGAGGTGTGGATACAGGGAGGGAAATAACTGTGGCCATTTTGCAAACAATCTACTACACACTGTCAGCATCTTCTTTTAATTACTTACCAAGTCACAAATCTGACCATCTTACTTCTTAATCTAAAACTATTCAGTGACTCTTCATTGTCTATAAAATAAAGTCCAATCGCATGGCAAAGAGCTCCATGAACTTCCCACATTGACCTTATCTGCCTGGTTCTTTCTGCTGTAGGAATAGAATTTATAATCCCAGAAAACCAGTTGTGCTGTTTCTGGCTTCTGCAGTTCATGCTGCTCCCTCTTCCTGGAGAATCCCTCCCACCTTTTCTTGCCTGGATAATCTCACTCATTCTAATAATAAAAACAATGCCACTTATTATAAGCCAGGCATTGACTGTCCTGAACACTTCTTATGTGTATATATTATCCCTGTGAAGGAGGTACTATTTTTTGTCTTCTTCTTACAAATAAGGAAACTGGGGCACTGAGAAGTTAAGTAATGTGTCCAAAGTCACTCAGCTCAAAGTCTGGTTTCAGAATCAGGATCTGCAGTTTGTGCATTTAATCTCCAGGGCCTCATACCTCTTAAGAATTAACTCAATTTGGTCTGTTCCCACATGTATCTTGACATTTCCTGTGTTCAATTACCCATTTTAGTGCCCGATGCTTCTGAGTTATAAGCTCCTTTCAGAACACAGAACATGTCTTACCTTTGTAACAATCGAACCTAGCACAGAATCATGTCTGTGCTGCCCTCTCCACACTTACCAAGACGCGTCTTTTGCATCACTAAAAATCTCTGCTGCTTCTTGGATGAAAAAAATCAGAGTGAAGACTATTAATCCTCACAGCAGCTCCAAGAAAGAAATGACGAGTGGGAAGCTTTATCTCATTTTGCAAACAGGAAATTTAGGCGTGTGGAGATGAAATCACCCAGCGCTGTGCCAGGATTCTTTTTTGGGTTTTCCGATTCCTAGTTTTGTGTTCTCTCTACCAAAAAGTGGTATTTGCCTATGAAGTGCAGCTGATGGTTGCTTAATTTCCCCCAGAACAAAGTTAAAAAACATAACAATTAAATTAAATCACCCAAGAGGGATGTCGCCTTCCATTGTAAAGTTTTGAGGCAACAAACTTTTGGGGAAACTTTTTTTTCCCTGGGGTATAGTGCTTTCTTCTCTTTCAGCAGAATATATTGTGTCTGATGGAGCAAAAAATTGTTTTTAAGAAACCCTGCACCAATCTGTCTGCCCCAGCTCAGACACATGCTCACACAGAAAATTAAATTCACAGAAATGAGAGAAAATCAGGAGAACCAAAGGAGCATGTCTTCTGTTTCCCAGAATCATTCTCTAGCGTATTTAGTGGCCTATTGGGTGAAAGGATGATGAGGGGAAAGGATTGGTGGAATGCAACTAATTTTTCATGTCTTTTTGCTTATTTCATCAAAGTATCACAAAAAAGTAAGCATCATGCACATTTCACCTACCTGGTTTTAATCCGTAAAATAAGCTTTATTAGAACTTAGACAGTTAAAACAGTTTTTTTTTTTTTTTCCAGCTTTAGTTTCATGACTACCATTTGCTTCATTAACAGCAGTAGCTTCTTGGGTGTAAAGCTTGCTTGAAATGGTAAGTACTAAGAGAAAATGGAGAGGGAAGGAGAAATAAAAGAAGAGGCTGGCCGGGCGCGGTGGCTCACGCCTGTAATCCTAGCACTCTGGGAGGCTGAGGCGGGCGGCTTGTTTGAGCTCAGGAGTTCAAGACCAGCCTGAGCAAGAGTGAGACCCCGTCTCTACTATAAATAGAAAGAAATTAATCAGACAACTAAAAATATATAGAAAAAATTAGCCGGGCATGGTGGTACATGCCTGTAATCCCAGCTACTCGGGAGACTGAGGCAGAAGGATTGCTTGAGCCCAGGAGTTTGAGCCCAGGAGCTAGGCTGACGCCACGGCACTCACTCTAGCCAGGGCAACAGAGTGAGACTCTGTCTCAAAAAAAAAAAAAAAAAAGAAGAGGCTGAAGGAATAGTGATGTTCAGATATACTCATGGGAAAGAGAAGCCACTGGATGGATGATCTCTGTAGCCACTTAAAATATTTCTCCTCTTAAAGTTTGTTTTTGGCATTTAACTTAAATTCTATTATTTCCTAAATCATAATCTTTAAATATCCTTATAATCAGATCTTATGCACATATTATTTTGATCATGCCTTAGTTAGAATTTTTATTCATATTAAATTTGTTTTGTGTTGTTTTTGTATCATAGTGACTTCCTTGGGCTTAAATCTCTTTAAACCTCCTTGGCTAATATAACCATGCACTTGAGTACCGGGGTATAATCTCTGTAAGAGAGGGACTTCGGCATGTCTCGTAAACCATGCATTTAATAAATGTTAGATGAGGATAATGAAGATGACGCTGCACATGCTGACCTTTCCTAGTAATCTATTTTCCTTAAAATGATTCTATTTGCTTCAGTGATTCAAAACATTCCTTTTTTTTTTCCCCCCTGCTATCTTTAGAAGAACGAAACACCTTCCAGATTTTGTTATTTTCTAGCCCCGAATTAGGAGTTTGAGAAACTAGAAGCCAAGCTCCTTCGGTCATTGTGCACAATCATGAAGCTGCATATGAACTGGCAATTAAAACTCGCCAACTCCTCGGCACTGCTTCGGATTCTTCCACCCGATCTCTTCTCACCTCTATTCTCAGAATGGCTGGTTTGTTATGAAACTAATTCTTTTCTAGGCCAAGTTTCCTTTGAACAGGGTGCAAAGGCATATGATCCTGTGGATTAGAAGTGGGTTGTCATCAAAATGATATAGCTCTGTTCTTCTCTGTTCCTTTCTTGGAATGGCTGAGAACAGACTTGCGAAGAGAAAAACTTGTTGGCGTTTGGGAGCTGCCAGGTTTTAGAGAGCCCAATTATGTCTTTTTGGAACTAGCATTTCTTTAATAGAGTTTAATTTAAAAGTGTTTTTTTCATTTTTGACATTTCTTGTAGTTTTCAATTCGAAAGATGAGGATATGTTTACTCATTGGGAAAGCAAAAACAGACTGTGTGTGAGTAAGCAGGGTCAGCTGCCCATTCGTGATGAGATTTGAGTGGCCATCAAATGACCCCATGCTCCAAAGAGCACCCTTTTTATTATCTTAGTCCTGAAAATGCCCCCATTGCTGTGCCGTTGCTTTAAATCATTGTAATTCTACTAAAGCACTAGTTTAGTTTGCCCCTCAGCATCTATTACATCTACTTCTTGATACAAGTATCCACAAGTTCCCTGTGAAAATCATCCCTTCTCGGTTTTGGAGGAACTGATTTCACCTGAGTTACAGGACTGTGCCCATAAACCTAGCCTAGTTTCCTGACCAGGGGAATTGGTTCAGATATGGGCACATAGCCAAATAGAAGAGATGTGAAGAGACTTTTGCTGGATTTTAAAAAAAATTTGGAGGGGAGGGGAAGTGTTTTTTTTTTTCACGGGAACTACTAGACATTTGATCTCTTTTTTTCACTGGAGTTGTTGGTGGGAGGATGTGATGTATGTGATCACAGCCTTCATTTTTTATAACATAAGTTGGAATTGAGGAGACCAATGAGTGAATCCTGAGCTTGGAGCTGAATATGTGGAAAGCAGGACAGACATTGCAAGAAGCTGGGCCCTTAGTGACATCCTTTGAACATTTGATCAAGCCTCACCTGAGCTCATTGTTACCTGGTATGCATGTTATAACGACTAGTGACTTGATTATTACCTATTTGAATTTAACTGTAAATATCACTGCCTTTCTAGCTCCAGAGAGTCCCGTGGGGTTAGCTGAAGATTCCAGGCCTGCATCACAGCTCAGTTTCTCTCTCTCCCCAATATTGCTTCCTCTCTTCCACAGGCGTTGATTCCAAGGGACTCCCTTTCAATCCTGTACAGGAAGCTCCATCTCACAGTCTTCTTCCTGGGAACCCTAACCATGACAGAGGTAGCTCCTTTTAGTCAAGACCGGCTTTTCATGGGCTCAACCCCAATCAAAACAAAACAAAATAAAGCAATTTTGTTGTATCTCATTTTTGCAAATGCTTGGAAACTTGTCTGTTGGATCTTGCTTTAAGATCCAACAGTTAACCAAGGAGGTTGAGTTATCCCAGTAGGGAGCAGGAGGAAGAGGAAATCAGGATAGACCACTGTCTTCTAAAATTGCTAATCAAATTTGTATTTTATTTTTTATCTTTGACATAGTTATATACCCATGAAACCATCAGCACAATCAAGATACTTTAGTAGTTCCTCCCTCCCAACTCTTTCTTCATCCCTATGCAACCACGAATCTGCTTTTTGTCACTATAGATTCCTTTGCATTTTTTAGAATTTTATGTAAATGGAATCATACAGTATGCACTTTTTTGGTTTGCCTTATTTCACTCAGCATAATTATTTTGAGATTCATCCATGCTGCATGTATCCATTCTTCATTCCTTTTTACTGATGATGTATGCATATACAACAACTTGTTTATTCGTTCACTTGTTGATAGACATTTGGGTTTGTTTACAGTTTTTGGCTATTATAAATAAGTCTACTAATGAACATTCAGGTACAAGTCTTTGTATAGACATATGTTTTCATTTCTCTTGACTAAATAGCCAGGAATGGAATGGCTGGATTGTACAGGTGGTATATGTTTAACTTTTTAAGAAGCTGACAAATTATTTTCCATGATTGTATAATTTTTCATCCCTACCAGCAGTGTGTGAGAGTTCTAGTTCCTCCACATGTTCACTGATCCTTGGTATGGTCTTTCTTTTTCAGTGTTAACTACTCTATAGGTAAGTGGTGGCATCTTATTGGTTTTAATTATCTTTCCCTAATGACTAGTGATTTTCATGTGATTACTTGTCATCCATATATCTTCTTTGGTGAAATGTGTGTTCAGATATTTTGATCATTATTTAATTTGGTTATTTGTTTTCTTTATTATTAAGTTTTATGAGTTTTTAAGAAACAATATATTGTGTATATAATTGTGTACTTTATCAGACATGTGCTTTGAAAATATTTTCTCCCAGTCTGTGGCTTGTCTTTTCGATCTCTTCTTTTAACAGTGTCTTTCAAAGAGCAAAATTTTTTTATTTTGATTTAAGCTGATTTATTAATTTTTTGTTCTAATAGATTATGCTTTTGTGTCATAGCTAAGAAATCTTTGGATAACCCAAAGCCACAAAGATTTTCTTCTATGTTTTCTTCTAGAAGTTTTATAGTTTTAGGTTTTACATTTAGGTCTATGATCCATTTATTTTTAATTTTTATATGATCCATTTTGAGTTAATTTTTGTATATGGTGCAAGATATGGATTGAAATTCATTTTATTTTTTTGCATATGGATATCCAAGTGTTCCAGCACCATGTGTTGAAATCGCTCGTCTAATTTTAAAATGTGGAACACATAATTCCAGTGTGGTCCATAGACTATCTCAGCATAGTCACTCCTAGTGCTTGCTAAAAATGCAAATTCCTAGGTCTCACACCAGCCCTTTGAATTAAAATCTTATGGCAAATATCCTAGGTGATTCTTGTGAATACTAAACTTTGGGAACAAATGACAAAATATGATTATTATCCATTAACACTTCACTTCCCATCAGTGTTGTCTCCATTAAAGCTCAAAAAAGACACACTTTAGAAAAAGTTCAGCAAAAATTCACCTGTTTAGGGCAAAACTTCCAAGCTTAAAAAGCAATGAGAAAAACCAAAAGTAGAAAAAAAATAGAATGAGCAACTGCAGAAATTAAAAAAAAAAATAAGCAGAAATATATGTGCCAACACATATAGAAAACTTCTAAATATCAAAAAAATTTTAGATGATTTGAAAGACAGGTAATAATCTGGGAAATATTTCTGAATAGGACAAGTCATTAATTTTTGATCTATAAGGAGATAAAATTATTTAAAAGTGAGTAAAAAAGTCACTATGGGATACATAAAAGGACAAAGAACATAAAATACACCATTGAGATTAGATTGAGAGAATATTATTCATTCAGTAAGATTATTTTAAAAAATGATTTTTACAATGAGCGAGAAATGCTTGTGATATGGTGAAAATCCTGAATATGAAATCATTTTTTAGTATGTCTTTGTGTACATAATACAAGGCTTAGGAAACAGCAAACAGCAACTGACATATACTCTTGGATAGTATTTTCTCTTTTATTTGTCAGTTTAAGGTAATGACATTTATTTTTTCATCTGGAATGATTCACTTCACATGCTAT
>NW_012147189.1:8066315-8076125 GCF_000956105.1 Propithecus coquereli | reverse complement strand
ATCCACGCCAACATTTATTGTTTTGGGACTTTTTGATAAAGGCCAGTCTCACTGGAGATAAGTGATATCTCATTGTGGTTTTAATTTGCATTTCGTTTGGGGACTTTTTGATAAAAGCCATTCTCACTGGAGTTAACTGATATCTCATTGTAGTTTTGATTTGCATCTCCCTGATGATTAGAGATGTTGAGCATTTTTCATGTTTCCTGGACATTAGTCTGTCTCTTTTTGAAAAGTTTCTATTCATGTTCTTTGCCCACTTTTTAATGGTGTTGTTTGACTTTTTTCTTGCTGATTTGCTTGGGTTCTATATAGATTCTAGTTATCAGCCCTTTATCAGATGTATAGCATGCAAATATTTTCTCCCATTCTGTAGGTTGTCTATTTACTCTAATGATTGTTTCCTTGGCTGTGCAGAGTTTTTTAATTTGATCAGGTTCCATTTATGTATTTTTGTTGTTGCTGTGATTGCTTTTGGGGTCTTTTATCTCCAATGAACAGGTGTAATCTGAAAAAAAATCAAATCTATTTCTTTAGTTAGAAAAGATCTTAAATGATTTTCTTAGCAAAGTCAGGCATTGGCAGAGAGTACAAGCAATGGGCCAAAAGAAAGGCAGCCGAAGGGACTGAAGACATGTTTTCAGAGGTATGAGCTTCCTAGTTTGCAAGGCGTGACAGTTGCTAAAGACTTGGTACAGATTGGGAGGCCTGGCAGAGGTGGACAGGTTCTATCTAATGCCTGTGTCACAGTCTGTTTTCTTGATCAGGTGTAGACTCTGCTCAAGTCCGAAGAGCTCCCTTTCTTGACTCAAAAAGTGAGTGGGGCACAGAGGAAATTAGTTAAAGCCATTAACAGCCCTTTCTACTCACCCAGAGCCATCCGGTTATGAAACGTCTGTTTGTTCACAGACTCTGAAGTGTTGCTTTGTTTGCGTCATCCTTCCTCTACAGTTCAGAAACTAAATCTAAAATATTTCACCAAACTGGAAACCCACTCATATCTTCTGGGTTTGTACTTCTGAACTGAAATTGAACTCTGGCACTTTAGTTCACATGACGTGAGAACAATGTAACTTTTTGTTTTGAAGAAGAATGGGTTTAAAAGTCTCGTAAATGAGTCCTGTCTGTTCTTGGATATCAAGTAGCACTTACAAACGCCAGCACCTAAATTTTGTGTAATCGTGAATAAATAAATGTTAAAGAAGCAGAATTGTAGAGAGCATATACCTCGGATTACACACAGGTTTAGAAATAGTAAAAATGTATTTGTCTTTTTATTGGAAATTATATTGGAAATTGCATCAAGACTTACAAAAAAGGATATTAAAAGACAAAAACAGATTATGATTTAGTATAATGCATTAATTAATCTAAAAAAGGCAAATTATGTCAAGTAAGGGTAGATAGATCTCTAAAGTAGTACAGAGTTTATTGGAAGGAATTTTTGTATATTTGTTCTTTTCATGATTCTACACTTTTAAATTCCAGGTAGTATAGAACAAAATTTTCATGCAGGCTACTTTTGTGATCAGTACTAAAATCACTATCATCAAAACAACCATTGAGTATCTAAAGTATGCAGCACATATCTCATAAAATAAACTAAAATAAATAAATTTGTATAAAAAAGCTTTCTCAGACTTGTTAGAAAAATGATACAGAGCGACTGTGAACTAGAAAAATCTAGGCAACTTCTCTAAAATAGCAACAGGCAAGGGTATCTTAAGGAAACCCAGAGGAGGTTAAAAAATAGATTTAAGGATTGATCCAAGTTATTTTCACTATTTTTGTGGAATCTCTTTTCAAAACCAAGAACTGAAACATGTAGTACAATGATTATAATTCTACTTAAAGGAACAACAGAATCTGAGTATCTGAAATAAGAACAGGACCATACAAATGCAGTCTCATTGCTTCATATTTCAAAATATATACTACTAGATTTCTCTGACATGAAATACTTACACATTAGTTTCACTTATATGTATTAGCGTTAGGTGTGCTAAAAAGTAGAATAGAAAAAAGATTACAAGTAGAATTATCAGCAGAGCATTAAGCTCTGGATTCCAATTCACCTACAAGAATAGATATCATATCCAGATTTCTAGGCCTGTGGGTCTTAATCCTGTCATTCACTTACCACTTAACTTGTTGAATAGTTTAATAAGTTCCATATACTAAGTATCATAAATGTCTAAGACATATTTTGCAATAATAATGTTCTATTTTTGTGGAAAGGGGTTGTCAGTTGAATATATAAATAGTATTTTGAGATTGTTTTGATGTTGTACTTATCAAAATGAGCTTGATTTTCACATTGAATTGACCAGATTCAGAATATTTGGCTCCTATTACCTACCTAGTTATTTCTGTACCTTCTCAGATTCTATCCTAACATCAGCATTTTTGCTGAAAACTCTTCATTTGATACTCAAGGGAACACCATGTAGTCAGTAATATGTGAGCCATTATTTTAGAAAATATGAAAAATTCTGTCCCAAATAAATTTGATTTGCCTGGTTCCATAGACTTAAAAATTATGCAGTTTGAATTGTGCTTAGTCTCTTAGTGAATGACAAAGTTATTGCTCTTAAAAAAAAAAAAGAAAAAAATCCCCAACCTTTAACCTTCAGCCATGCTGTTCCTCAGAGAAAAATTTCCTGGACTTGGTTAAAAAAAATTGGTGAAGTGATAATGAGGAAGGTACCACCTTCCATTTCAAATCAAGAGCCATTTATCGAATGCTGAATTTGTGTCAGATACTGTATTGAGCACTTGAAAAAAAAAAGGTGAGACAAATATAGTTTCCATCTATTAATACATAATTTTATATTTGGCAGCATGCAATTACATTATCCTGCTTTATCTTCACTGGGACTCCATGAGATAGATATTGTTTTCCCCATATTATAGATGATAAAACTGAAATAAAAATCTTACTTCCCAAGTTCATACTTTTCTTAGAGCTAAGACTATACCTCAGGTAATTTTTGACTCCCAATTCTTTTCTCTTTTGATTATTCAAAGGCATATGTTTTCCCTAATGTTTTCAGTCAAGATAAACCATGTAACTATTTCAGTGCAGAAGTCTCTCTAGTCCAAGGAAAGAATTTCTATACCTCGTCTCTATTTCACTACCCATTTCAATACCATAGGAGCAGGAAATTATTCCATTTATAAGAAGATTCATGCACCTGTGGATTTCATCTTTTGTGCCAGCTGAATAGGTGAGGTTGGATTTGATTTGCTCCATGACTAAACTCTAAAACTGGGATTTAAAATGGATATGTAATCTCACTCTGATGCCATTTCTCCTGTAATGCTGCCTAATGGTTATGCAAGTCTCAGAAACATATTTAAAGTAATAACATGTCCTTTTATCCAATGACATCAAGCTGAGATCTTTTTTGTTCATTTTTGCTAGACCTCTAACCTTTAAAGGTGAGTCAGGGAGCTGCAGAAAGCCTGATCTTATTTTCTGCCCCCGGCAAGACTTTTTCAAGTTCATCTTTTTTCCCTTCTCTCAAAATCTGATGAAAAATGAAATGTCAGGAAAACAAGCTCTTGGGCTAAAAAACTTATGTCTGTCTCTGTGACAGATGTCAATTTTGAAAGGTTTCAGGTCACCTGTCCGAAGTGTGCTAGTGCGATCTGTACTCACATCGACTGGACCTCACACCAACAATGAGTTTCGCTTTTAAAAATATCCTTGAAAAAGAATTAAATGACTTCAAGTCATTGCTGTTTCCTCTGTTTTTTTTTTTTTTTTTAATTCTAATTAATGAAACAAATGGGGTGGGGGTGAAGAGAGAAAGAGAGACAGCGAGAGAGAATTTTATAAGGGACAGCTTGACCTTTGGGTGCCCCTGGCAGTGAACCAATCAGCATTCTTGTAATCCAAACACAGATGCCGGGAGCTAAACAAATACTATACTTGTGAACAAGAATTCAGTTTGCTGTCAAAATACAGTGAGGATCAGCACAGTATGGCTTTTAACAAAATATCATGAATTAAAGTTTAAATGTTTATGATTAATCAAAAAAGTAATATTAACAAACATCATGTCTCAATATGGCTCAATTTAGTAACAAATATTTCCAGCAAAAATTCATTTGTTTTGAAAAGTCCTGTATCCTAACTCTATCCCGGACACAACTCCCTAATATTTTATGCTAGAAACGCCACTGATATTATTGTACGAGTCGGTAGTTTGTAATGACTAATTAATGGAGTTGAACTCTGTTCTCTTTCTGGATTAGTTATACAATGTTTGAATTATTTATCACAGTGATTAAAAAAGTGTTTCTTTTTTTTTCTTTTTTCTTTTTTTTTATGAGCCTTTATCACAGCTCAGGCAATTGAAAAATTAAAATAAAAAAGATGGATTTTATTTCATCAACTTGGGAATAATTTCAGGACTTTGTCCCATAACCAAGAAGATAAAAGATTACAGTTCCAAAGGCATGTTTATCAAATCTGCCACTCCAAACTAGAGGCCAGATCAGAAGGGATGGGATAACCCATGGAATATAAACCCACAAACTTTAATAGCACAGTAGAAATGTGAGTTTTTTTCTTTTTCTTTGCTTGACTATTAAGTATATAACTTTCTTTTAAGTAGGCCCACCTTTGACTTGAAATAAAGATAAATTTCTTAAAGATGTGTTATTGTATTCATGTCTGGAACAATGTTATTTATTTGTATGGAAAACTTGGGGGGAAAAAAAGTGTAGACCTGAAAGGCAATTAGCTACCTTGAAATAGAAGTGAAAAGCTGATTCTCAGCAATGATTTGTGAAATAGCTGTGAAAACCCCTTGCCTTATACAGCTATGTTTTAGACCAGTGATTCTCAAACTTTCATATGCTCGTGAATCGCCTGTATCTTGTTAACATGCAGATTCGGATTCAGTAGGTCTGCGGTCGGGCCTGAGCATCCGTATTTCTAGCAGATTCCCAGGTGGGGCAGATGCTACTGAGCCTGGGCCACACATTGAGTGCTAAGCTTGTGGGTGACTCTTATAGCATAGCTCTCCACAAAACTGTGTATCAAATGCCTCAAGATTCCAAAGTAGTTCCGAAGTTGAAAAAGACTATCTTATTTTAAAAAATATCTCCCTTCTGACATAGTTTCTCGATGTTTATGATCTTTTTCTATGTGTCATGACTATCTCTTTTTAGGAACTTTCAAATTGTAATATAACTTTGGTTCCATCATCTCAGAATGACTCTATTGTATTATGAAGGAAAGGTACAGTACAAAGATGGAAACGTCAGATTTTTGTCAACCTTGCTCTTAAATCATTAGTTTAGCACCAGATCATGGTCTTGATGAGAGCATTTTGTGCTCTGTTAGGTAATATCATTAATACTGACACATCTCTTCCTTGCTATATAGGAGTCAGTCTGTTCAGCAGCGAAAGGTTCAAGGTCTTTATAAGAATGCACTTGGGCTAAGAAGTACCCAGAGGAAAAACAGTTAAAAACAAGAGCGGGCAGAACTATCAGCAGTGTTTAGACCCAGATAACCACAAACATCCTGGAATTTACTTAACCATGTCTGATTTCCCAGTGAGTCATGTTTATAGCTCTAGATGTTAGTTTACTTTCCCTTCATTTTTTTCTTGATCACTCATGCAGTAGAAAGCGGAAACGAAATCTTCCATGGCAATTAAAGTGCCAATACTTGTGCTAGCTATGTGTTCCTGCTACTGATAGGGACAGATCTGGCCATTAGTCAAACAAAGCTGTACCAATTTTCTCATGCTCATTACCTATTTATAATGTGGACATTCTCATGACATATCATGCAGCTGCTGTAGCAGGAAACTAATATCAAATGAGAGAGCCAGATTTAGCTTTACCAAGAGAAAATGCACCATATTTGATGCTCAATTTTCATTCTGGGTATGTTAGATATGTACATGATTGCTGAGATTTTCATTCCAGTGTATTCATAATTGTGTATTCCACTACAAGTTATTTTTACCCTTGATAAAGGTTCTTTCTTTTCTGTTGAAAGCTAAGATATTTAAACAAGTGAAAAATATTTGTAATTTTCTTAAAAGGCTGAAGGTATTTTCTGCACTGAGGGTGTAGCCCGTTGCTACCTTACACTAGAAGAACCAAACTGTGCGGTGCGTTGCCTACCACGTAGTAAGGCTTTAGGGATTACTGTACTACTTCTTTCATGAAAGCCTTTATTTTATGTTGCCAACTTCATCTGGTGAGTCAGCCGGACACCCTTGAGCACATGATTGTAGATTAGAACCAGAAATATAGATCCTGCTACTGCTATCACACTAGACTCTCAATAACATTACTCTGAATAAACCTTCCTCTATACAAAAACTGCTTCAACCTTTCGATGAATATTGGTGGAGAAAAAAATGGGGGCTCTGGCAATTGTGAAAACAGATTTTTCTGGCTGAAATTAATAATTCTGAGCAGTACTAAAATTAATTACTCTGTGGTTATAAGTAGGCAGTGGATTTATGGTAAATGACAGAGTGTTTGCAAATTTTCCTGACTACTTGATTAGAAAACGCACAAGTGGAGGCGTCAGCCGAGCATGCATTATTTAAGTGGTTGGTGTCTGGCGACAATCTGGAAACTGCAATTGTTGTGGTTGCCGTAGGAAAATTCGCACTTTCTGAGAGAAATTCTTTCACCTTTGTGTGCCCACAGCATGGATCTCTCCTCGTGGCAGCTGTAGGAAACACAGGAACTCCGTGACCTGGAAAATGTGGGACAACTGCCACAAGGTGACCCTGGAAGGCTGGGGTAGGCCCAATTAATTTAAAATTTTGCTTGGCCTTGTCTCTTCCAATTTTCTAAATCCTCTGGAAAAATGATTAATGCGTACACTGCCAATGCGAAAATATTTTTGACCCTATTAAAGTCGACCAAGGGTAAACCAAGTGTAGGCTGGCATTGTATCAAACTAGCTTTATTAAATTTGATTGGAGGTTTGTATGAGGAAGGGACAGACAAGGACATTATTTTGCACAGCGGCTCTCTTTTAAATGAAAATATCAAGAGGAATACAAAGTAGCAATATGGCCTGGACAGGAATCACTTTAAATATAGGAAAATATCACAAAGAACTTTGTTTAAAGGGTAAACCGTATTTGCTAGAAAATTTTATGCTATCTTATTGCCATGCTGGCCAATTACCAATGAGGATGTTTTAATTTATGGAAGGCTCATGGAAGCCTTATATTTCTTTCTTTATAAATGAGCCAGTTCAACCTTGCTTTCTTTCTCGTATCTGTCATTGAATTCTACAACTTAAAGTTATCTTTCTGCATTTTGAATCTTAGCAGAACAAGGCTCAATCTTATAGTGTTACCCAATGTGTCTCTCCTACACAATTATCCAATTAATTAATAGTGGGATTAATTTTTTCTTTTTGGTTATGTGGTTTTGAATGAAAATGGCACAATTCTGGCATCACTTCAAAGAATAAAACTTATCACAGGCATTTCTTTTTTCTCCAAGAAAGGGGAAATCCATTTAATTGTCATAAAATATAATGAATGCATAATTTAATTTAGGAGCCAACACCCAGATGTCACATGTAATGTTTTTCTATAGTTTTCTCAAATCAAGAGATATTCAACTACACGAAATGTTATCATAAAGAGTATATCTTACCCATATATCATATGGAAAGTATAACAGTTTCCTTTATGGCAGAGGTGGATCTTACTGACCGTGATACACCTAGCATACAGTGAATGCTTATTGCATGAAGTGAGTGGCAGGAATCACCTGTGACTATCTAACAAAGAAAAGACTAGAGCTATCACTGGAATGACAGTTTAACTAATGGTAATAGCACAGTGAAGGTTCTAAAATACATGAGTCATTTTTAGTCACTGTAGTCTAGCAAGCCTAGTATGGAGAATAGGTAGTGATAGGATTAAAAAAATCCATGACTTGGGATATTAGCTTTGCCTCAGACTTTCTAACTGAAAGACATCAACGAGCTATTTATAAGAGTTGTCATAAAATTATATCACTCTTCACCCATGGCCTTCCTTGTCTGCACTGTCTCTTCCTATAGGAAGGTTGTCTATCCCTGCCCTATTTAACTCAGGCATGGCATTTTAACATGCTTTGGCCAATGAAATATGAGCAGAAGTGAGATGTGTCACTTCCAGGCAGAAGCTTTAAGAGTCCGGGCATAGTTTGCCTATTCTCTTTTCCCTCTGAATGGCTGTCGGCGAAGTTCCGGGTAAAGGGCAAAGTGGAGCCAAGTTATAGTGGGCTTGCAATGCACACAATAGTGTGAAAGGGAAGCACACCTTTGTGGCTGTTAGCCATTGTGATTTGGGATTGTCTGTTACTCCTGCAAAGCATAGCTTATCCTGATGACATAGATGTAAACTCTATCCTTTTTGGCATGAATTAAAGAATATGGCCTTAATTATGATTCCAAGAGCTTTGAGATGAAATCGGTTCTTATCTTCCTGTTGCCATGTCTAGGAACTGACTTGTTTTCACACCTGCATCTTTCTTCTTTTCCCTTTAATTGATAGAGCAAATTTCCCCTGCCTGATGGTCAAACCCTCTGCTCATGGTCTGGATCCCATCTCCTCTCAGATACTTACAGCTTTTTCTCCTTGCTTTAGCCCTTCTCTCCTAAAATATCAATCTTCCCTTCTAATGGACCATTCATGTCTCCCATGCTAACAACAATGTTTTCTTGGCTCTGCATTCCCTTCAGCTAACCCCTGCCTATTTCTTTCTCCCTGTTCTCAACCAAACATCTCAACTCTTTAACTGTATTCTGTCTCTGCTTCCTCATCTCCCATTCAGTCTCCAGCCCACTCTAAATTGCTCTTGTCAAGATCACCAAAATCCTATGTATGGTCCGGTCCAAGGGACATTTTTATGTGCTAATTTTACTCAACATAGCAGCATTTCACTGGATTGACCATTCCCTCCCTCGTGAAGCTCTCTTCACCTGGCTTTGAGCACAGTCTCCTGGCTTTATTCTCAACTCTTTTGTAGTTGACTCTTTTTTCCTCCTTTACTCATCCCTAAAGTTTGTGAAAAGTAGAACTGCTATGGGTGAGTACTGAGTTCTCTTTCCTTCTATCTGTATATTATCTTCATGTACTGAATTTGGTCTCATGACAACTCCCATTATTTCTAGAGTTGCCATTTTGAAGTCCCCACCTAGAAATGATCATAAAAGCCCTGTTGATATATGCTTTCATATTCCCCACTTCAAAACATCCCTTATGAAACTTCAGGCAGTATTCATAACTTTGTTATTTTAATTTCCTCATTTTATTCCTTAAAAAAAAAATCTATTGGTCACCTACAACACTCTGGGCACTATAATAGATGTTAAGAATATAAAAGTGAATCAGTTATAATTCTTGCTCTCAAAAAGAGTGCTTAGTAAGTGCTTACTGGGGAGGAAGATATGCACACAATTAGGTAAAATGAGTAAAATGAGAGCATTTCTCATAATGTACCTTGGATACCACATGGTGGGAACATAAAGGAACACAAAGGAAATCTAGGCTTTCTGGAGTAGCAAGAGAAGGATTTTCAGAGGAAGCTATATTTGGGCTAAAACTTGGTCAATAAAAATTTATCAGAAAGAAGAAGAGGAAACATCGTTCTCAGAGACAAGGAGATGTTAGAATGCTTGCCATGTTTAGGGCATTTTAAAATAGCTTAGTATTTTTATAAAGAACAAGGCCGGTGGAAATAAGTAAGAGCTGAGGCTGGACTTGGGGACTGGGCCAGGGCGTGAGGGCTCTTTATGGAATTATATTCTTTTGATGTTCT
>NW_012147189.1:8064259-8065425 GCF_000956105.1 Propithecus coquereli | reverse complement strand
ATTTATTATGAACAGGCCATTCTAGATGAGACCTTTAACTTCATGGATGAATATGTTGGGGTGAATCAAATAGTTTCAGGGACAAACCTTTGCCATGGAGTGCTAGCAGGCACCATTGTCTTACTTGAATTATTTTATAGTTGCAACTGAATGAACTCTGATAACTTCTCCAGTAAATTAGTCATTCCAGTGGACTGCCTACAGCATTTTTGTGAAAGCAGTAGAACCAAGAACAAAGAGACATTAATGGTATGAATCAGATTCTGCCCTGTGACTTCAAAACTAAGTTGAAAAAAATAGGATGGTAGGAAGGAAAATATGTAGTCCTAATTTTCTGAAGATAGACGCTGTTTATAAAAGGACTCTAAATACACTGTGATTTCTTTTTTGTGGAGCTCCAGCCCATTCAAATATTCATTATAATTTTCTATTAACATTTGATAGTCCAGGGCTGAGTGGGTGGCCACTGACAAATAAGTTGGCTCCACTAAAGACACATTTCTCATATGGAACTTGAGTTACCGGGCACAGGAATATTTGGTAAATACCTATCATTCTGCACCCTCCAACCCCGTATGTCAGGTTACATGATGTCCTTAACACTTACACACATTCATTAATAAAGAAGCCTACACTCCAAATTATGTGAGGAGAGATGAAACAATTTGTAAGATGATTTAAATAAAAAGCTAAGTAATTATGGGCTTCTTTGTTCCCCATGGTGCCTATGTCTCTTCTTGGTATTAGGTAAGGTGTTTGGAAATGTTCATTAAGGACTTCAGGCCACTAGAGTACTATTAAGTTCATCAATTTCTACCACAAAGCCTCAAATGTATTATACTGGTCAAGTAGGTACTGAAGAAATCTGGCTCATTATTTCTGATAATGAAAAATGTGCTTTTCTGTAATGTTACTCATGTAGCTCACAGTTGTGGATAGTAAGGAATCTAAATATTAGCTTTTCTAGGTGCCTAGGGTTCCACTCTACATCTCAGTTTGTATGTTATGGTTCTTATGTAGCAGCCAGTACACTGACAAAGAACTTAGCCTGTTGGAAAATGGGGAGGTTCCAAGTGCAGAAAAGATTGAATCAGGGCTTAAAATGTAATTTAATGAGAAAAACAAATGCCTCCCCATTTTCATTGGGTTGAAATAAAGTTAAATAT
>NW_012147189.1:8058890-8062549 GCF_000956105.1 Propithecus coquereli | reverse complement strand
ATTGTATTTAAAATTTCTAAGGTCATTAGTTGCTTCTATTCTTGTGTATGAAATATTCTTTTGAAGGTCTCTAAATATATCAAGTATACACATTTAAAATTTATAATTATTATGTTTGCTCTGGAACTTCTCTTTCTCAGCTATTAATTTTTTATTTGATGATTTTGTTGTTTTTATCATCCTGATGGCTTCCTCAAATGTTTGATCATTAATGTCTTTCTGTTCGTCGTTGTGCTTGAATATACCTGTTCATAATCTGTGGATTATCTCTGGTGCTTCCAGGAGAGAGACCATGCATGTGTTGGGTAGGGTATGCAGGCAACTGTTCTTCTGGGAATAAAGAATCCTCATTCTTCTTGGGCTTTGCTGGCTCTCTGGGCCAAAGCCCTGCCTCTCCAGACCTAGCACCCATATTTATTACATTAGCTCCAGCTTCCAGGTAAATACTTTTGCTGCCCACTGTTCAAGATAATGGGAAATCCACTAATGATTTCCCAAGTACCTTTCTTTTTTAATTTTTGTTTCAAAATATTAATTAACAGGGTACAAATGTTTTTATTACATGGATATTTTGTATAATGCTTAAGTCAGGGCTTTTGGAGTGCCCATCACTAGAATAGTGTTCATTGTACACAAAAGGTAAGTTTTTATCCCATACCCACTCTCTCAGCCTCCCCCATCCTTGGATTTTCATGTCTTTAATATCGCTTTGTTCCCAGGTATACACATCTATTAGTTCCCACTTACTATTGAGAACATATGGTGTTTGGTTTTCCATTCTTGAGATACTTCACTTAGGATAATGGTCTCCAGTTCCCTACATGTGTGGCAAATGACATTATTTCATTTCTTTTTATGGCTGAGTAGTATTCCATGGTATGTATATACCACATTTTCTTTATCCACTTATGAATTGAAGGACACTTAGGTTGATTCCACATCTTTGCAATTGTGAATAGTGTTGTGACAAACATTCTGGTGTGGGTGTCTTTTTAATAAAATGACTTCATTTGCTTTGGGTAGATACTCAGCAGTGGGATTGAATGGTAGGACTACACTTATTTCTTTGAGAAATCTCTGTATTGTTTATCATAGAGGTTATACTAATTTGCAGTCCCACCATGAGTGTATAAGATTCATTTCTCTCTCCATCCATGCCATCATCTATTGTTTTTTGACTTTTTACTTATGGCTGTTCTGACAGGGGTAAGGTGGTTATCTCTTTGTAGTTTTAATTTGCATTTCCCTGATGATTAGTGATGTTGAGCATTTTTTTCATGTTTTTTGGCCATTTGTCTATCTTCTTTTAGAAAACTTCTGTTTATGTCTTTTGACCACTTTTTAATGGGGTTGTTTGTTTATTACCCCAGGGGACTCCTTATTCTCCATCACAGCCAAGGCAGGCGGAGGAGTGAGGCTGGGCAGGTCTGGGTTGGTGAGCATACCTTCGGGCTCCACTGAGGTGGGTATAAGAGCTGTCTTGGCAGGGTTCATGGGTCAATTCCCAGGCCACTGGAGAAAGCCACCAGTGAGGGGCTGAAGCATCCCCACCAAGCCAAAAAGTCTGATTGTGGGGGAGGGGCCATCTGGGATTCACAGACTGGCTGCCAGGAGTGGGTTTCACTCTTCTTCCTCTTTCCCTGCCTCAAGGTCTCCTTCTGGTGTCTGGCCACAAGCAGCAGCCCAACAAGCTGAGCTCACCAACAATGACACAGAGGGCTGGGAGCTTCCCTGCCCCAGACTGAAAGCATGGTTTTCTTGTAGGGGGAGGGGTACTCTGCAAGTGCACTGCTGCTTGGACCCTCACTGCACTCCGCTTTCTATTCTGCCCTTGTGGTCTCCCTTGCCTCCTAAGATTTGTTCACAAATCTCCCCTTCATACCTGCAAGCAACATGATAAAGTCCTGGGGATATGGGATCCAGCCTGAGTGCCTGTCACCTGGTCCCCCAAGTTCAGTCCCTGAGCATGCTAAGGAGAAGTGTGCTGGTCCTAAGTTGATCATGCAGGCTTAATGTCCCTCTGCTTCATGGTGTGCCTTGCTGTGCTGGAGTAGCCAGGTGAGCAGCACTGAAGGGAGCTCAGAGTCTGAGCACCCCTTGGTCCATTGCAGGTCTTTAAGAGGAAAGGTGTGAGCCCCACTCTCTGTGGAAGCCTGAGTGTAGTAGATGCACCCACAGAGGACAAACAGCTGCTTCTGAGAGCCCTAGGTCAATTGTCCCTTGGGGCACCCATGCCACTCAGCAGCAGTGGATAGGGAGAGGTGGGAGAGGAAATGAGTCTGAATGGGGGAGAGCTGGCACTCCGATCATCTTTGTCCCTCTCCCTGGAAGGCAGCTCAAGTGGAATGTCCAAGCTCTGGGATCTCACAGATCCCCTGGGACCCACTGGCCCCTGTGGCCACTGCAGTCTGGGCAGGAGTTGGGAAACGTTTGTGTGGGAAAGAGTGACATGAAAACTGAGGGGCTGAAGCTCCCTGGGGAGGACAAAGGCAGGCGATGGGTGGAGAAGCAGTATGGCACCCATTATCTTGGCTTGGGTCTGTGATGATGGGAATCGGCCCCAAGAGGGCTGGCAGCCCAGTCCTTTGTTTTTAAGAAAATGCTAGTTCACTTGTGGCAGCAGCTTTTGGGCTCATGAGGGTAGAAAAGCTCTCCAGCATCTTGGGAGCCTGCTGACTACCAGATACGTGAGAGGAGGAAAAACAAAGACCCCCACCTACCCTTTCCACGGGGCTCCAGGTTTCTAGGGGGTTGATCTCTGCTGATATCTTGCTCTTTCTTGTTCTGCTCAACTTCTTCCTGTGGAACCTCTGGTAGGTTCTGGCATTTTTCTCTCAGAATTACACCTTAGCTATGTTTCTTTTCATCTAAAACTTTTCCTTCTTTCTGAGATGATCTGGTGACTGATGTCTCTAATCAGGCATCTTGCCCCACCCTCCCAAATACCTTTCTTGCAGAGCCCAGAAAACTAACCTCTCTCTTGCGTATGTGTTTGGTTATAGTGTATCTTTCAACAACTCCTGAGAAATTCTGATCTCTAGACCAATAGCAGTCCTAATTTTTCGATGACGTTATACATTAAAATATTTTAAAAGTATACTTTCTATCATTTCAAGGATGTTAGATAGGAGGAGAGAAAGGTGGGTGTATTCAGACTGACATCTTGGTCAAATATTACCTCCAACCCTTAGAACAATCTATTGTGATCTTGTGTTACTAATATTCTCAGGTCTGCCTACCATATAGGTTTTCACTTTTCAGAGTCCTGAGAAGTGAATTTAGGCTGTGGGAAAGATGTCCACATCATCTTGAGATGATAACACTGGGGTTTCTTCCTTCAGAGGCTGGTATTGAACAGATTACTTCTTGAGTTAATGAATATAATAGGCAGTTACTTGAGATCAAAAGCAGAGAACTCTTCATAGAGTCAGAAGATAGAGGATATATTTTCTGAAGTAGATTTGTGTTAAACATAAATTCCTAATTTATGTTTCCAATGAGATTTTAAAAACACTTATATACTAGATTTTAATGAGCAATTATGATGATAAAACAAAATTGTGATACAGGGTATTGTGTAGATATGAGAAACAACTGTTGGATTAATAACTTCAAGGGAAGCAGGCTACCACAAGTTGACAGAAAGAACATCAAATTAA
>NW_012147189.1:8055997-8057300 GCF_000956105.1 Propithecus coquereli | reverse complement strand
ATTTTTGAAAAAAAATTAAGAAGTAAGTTCATGTTTTAACTTTTATGTTTTCAAAGTTGCAATTAAAAATTCCTATAGTACATAAGCTGATTGAGAGCATGTAAAGAGAGAGAACAATTCTTCAAGTAATTTTATGAAGCTCAGGAACTTTAATAACAAAATATGACTAATTAGCACAGCAATGAAAACTACAGATTAACTTTACTACTCTACTACATAGATGCAAATATACTAAACAAATATCAGAAAATAAAATATAGAACTATATTAAACGAACAAAATGCCATAACCAAAACTAGTTTTTAATCACCACACAGAATAATAATTCATTATTATTTGACATATTAATTTGAACATTGTGTAGCAGGGTGCAGACTAAAAGTAATGTGAAAAATATGAGCAATGTCTTAATGTATTAATTTCCTACTGCTGCTGTAACAAATTGCCACAAACCTAGTGGCTTGAAACAACATTATTACCTTTTAGTTCTGGAGGTCAGGAGTCCTAAAATCAAGGCGTTGACAGGGCTACGTTCCTTCTGGGGGCTCCAGGAGAGAATCTGTTTTTATGCTTTTCCAGCTTCTAGAGTCCACCTGCATTTGTGGCTTGTGTCCCCTTCCTCTCATTCCTCCAACCTCTTGTCTTCACATCATCTATGCTATTGCTGACTCACTCCCCTCCTTCCCTCTTATAAGAACCCTTGTGATTACATAGAGTTCATCAAGATAATCCCGGATAATCCCTCTACATCAAGGTCCTTAATTTAATCACATCTGCAAAATGCCCTTTGCCATGTAGGGTAACATGGTCATAGGTTTTGGGGATTAGGGCATGGACATCTTTGGGTGCTGTTATTTTGTTTACCACATCCAAAAAGAATTTAAGTAAATATAACATCTTTTCCTGAGGAAATTCTTATCAAACCTGGACCAGAAACATACTTGTTCATATCATGAAACATTTGCATTATCAGTCAACAGCCACCACCTTGTTTTGTGGAGAAACATGAAGATATTTCTATTCAGGTGAAAAGGATTATTACCATGTTGTTACTTAATATTTTTCTGGCAATGGAAGCCAATCACACAAATATATAGGAATAAAATTTTATCTTAGAAAGAAGATTTAGTTTTCATTATTTTCCAGTGAGGTCACTGTATACCTAAAAAGCAGAAGAATTAACTGAAAAACTGTTAGAGTTAATACTGGGCTTAATAAAGTGACTGGACCCTGAAGAAACAAACAAACAACAACTAAATAACCAAATAAATAAATAAAGTCTTTTAATATGTGAGCAGGAAAA
>NW_012147189.1:7953706-8055452 GCF_000956105.1 Propithecus coquereli | reverse complement strand
AATGAAGAGTTTGAAATCATATTTATGAACTTTTTTTTACTCTGCATCATTAAAATCCATTGACCTGTCTTGCACTTCGAATAAATCATTTACCCATGCATGATTTTGTAACATCACGCTTTGATCATTTGGAAAACATTTGCTTACTGAATTTTCAGATCTTCCAAATGTTGACACATTCCATTAGATAATATCTGAAGATGACATTTGTTAATATCACCACTGATCTCATCAGAAGAGTTTTTAAGTATTGGAAAGGTGTCAAGCTCATAGTAGTAGATATAAGTCCTGTAAAATTCTATGTTTTGCTTGAAAGCTCTGAGATTTGGGGATTATTTGTTATGGTAGCCTAATCCAAATTTATCCTGACCAATATGGAAGTACTGGAAGATTTTAAAGCTTTTTTGTCTTTATAGTCAATGGTTCATGATCCGTAAGAAAAAAAAACCATTAGTGATACTTAGATTTGTAAATCCAAAGCATACTTGTATCTTTGATCCATCAATAACTTACATAAATTCTAATGAGCATCTGAAAACCATGGTAAGAATCAAAAGATTTCTTTGGCAGTATATGGAAGGATAAATTGGAAGTGAGTGAGTATGGAGGGAAAACTGGAGGAGGTGAGGAAACTGTATTCGTAATTTAATTATAGTAGGTCCTAATTAGGGTGGGATTAGTAGGAATAGAGATAATGAAATGTGTTCAAAGCATTGCTTATGTAAGTCTTAGTTATGACCATTATCATTATTATTATTTCAAATAATTCAAAGGACTTGACCAGAGGTTGAGTCCTGGGATAAAAAGAAAAGAATTGATATATGACTCCAAGGTTAAATTTGCAGGAAAAAGCAAATTTTGGTATTAAAACTGAGATGGTTTAGGGAGAACCTATATTAGAGAGAAATGAATTTGGTTTTCAACATGCCAAATTTGCAAAAATGGTGTTCTGTGGGCAGATGGAAATATGAGTATATAATTCAGGTGAAAGCCCCCAGGCCTGTAAATGTTAAAAATGGGAGGCCTTACAAACATACTGAGTTGATTTAGAAACGTTCTCCAAGCAAGAAAAAAGAATTTAGCAAAAGAGACTGAGCTTAAAAAAACATCCACAAATAAAATAAGAGGAAACGGAGTCACCGAGGGACAGTGAGGAGGGGCCATCTCCACTACAAGAAGAGAACGGTGCTGTTTCTGGGTGAAGGCATGGATCCCGTGGACAAGTGCAGCTCAGAAACTCAGGGTGGGAGGAGGACTGAGGAAAGGCCACTGCAATTACTGAGAGGGGGAGAACCTGTGCTCTCAGAGGCATTTTTAGGGGCATCGTGGTAGGAAAACCATTTTATTAGAGATTGTGGAAATTGAAGCGGGAAGTAGAGATCACTCAAAAATGGCAAAAAGAAGAAAGGAGAAAACAACAATAATTGGCATATATCCCGAGTTCAAGGATATATTTGTTTAAAATGGCTTTTCAAGTTCCTGTTGATTTGAGGACAGATGGGAAAGAGCCAGTAGAGAGAGAGAAAGGTTAGAGACTAAGTGAGAAAAAAAGTAAGTGTTGTCACTGGGCCCCCAGGGTATGGGAAAGAGTAACATCCAGTTTGACTTTGAAGAGGAATTAGGATTTAGATTTAGAGTCTATTATATTTGAAAGGAAAATGAGAAAAGAGAGAACTCATTTTATTTGTGGTGATGAGAATCATATGGTAGGAAGAGTGTACCATCCCGTGTGATCAACTTTGTGAAAATGGAGGCTTTCGCTGTTTGTTCTTGGGTAGATTTTGTCTGGTATCTGCACATTGGGAACTAGGCTGAGTTTGCACATGAAATATACCTTGAACACCGAAGATTCACATCTGGTTTTATCTAATACTACATTGCAGTAAGAAAGATAAGAATAATTTGCATTGGAACTTCATTATAATGAGGCTCTTGTGGAACTATTTCAATGATGAGACTGTTCAAATGTAAAGATCTTCAGTAAAGAAAGTCTCCAGATACTGGTTTTAAGTTTTGTCCAATGTTAGTGAATTATGTTTCATCATTTGTATATTGGCAATTAGGTTCCAGTCAAGTGAAGGTGGTTTTTTTTACTATCTTTTGAAATTTATGTACTTAGATATTAATGTGAATACCTTTCCTTCATGGACTTGTATTACTAAATAAAACCATTTTCATTTTGACCATAGGACTGTAAATAGAGGTAATATTAACTAATTTACACACTATTTATCCATTCTTTAAGAAATTGGCCCTTTGATTTATCCATGCTATAAACCCAAACAGGAATATTTAAAGCTATAATGCATTAACTGTACCACCCTTCCCCTCACCACCCTTCTCCTTTTTCCCTGATTATATTCCCAGGTCTATATTGCCATTGTTATAATCGCTCCATTGCATATATCAACACCCTTGTTCTTCTTTCCCACCATCATAGTCACTTTGAAAAATTCCAATCCTACTTAATTCCAACTCTTTCCCCTTTGGTGCTCTCACTCTTGTAAGTAAGGTAGCCGGAGAAAATCGCACATCTATTAAGTGTAAACTGGGATTTTAGTGATATACATTTGATTCAATTTTCTCTGTTAGATCCACTTACCAAATTTATAGATAAAATGCATTTTGGTTTCCTAAATCACTTAGAATTCTCTCTTCTGCAAAGTCAGTTGAGGTTTTCAATAGGCAAAGCCATTTTTAAAGGAATTTAATGAACGAGTATTCCTTTTGCTTTTTTAACTACTGATGTTATTAACTTATTCAACAAAGGTTTACTGAGTATCTGCCACATGCCAGGCACTATGCTAGTCATTAGGGATATAGAAATGAACAATACAGACAAAGTCCCTGCCCTCATAGAGCTTATATCCTAGTAGGGTAATCATATGAGATATAAATATGTACATGAATATATATTAGGTGACACTAAGTCCTATGGAGAAAAAGGAAAAAGAGGTAAAGGAGTAAGTTGTGATAGAACTTGGTTAAGGAGGCTTTCTTACAAAGTGATATTTGAGTGGAGACCTAAGGAAGAGAAGGAACAAGCCTTGTGATCAGAGGAAGCCTCTCTTAGGCCAAAGGAGCATCAAGGGGAAAACTATTGTGGCAGGAGTGGGCTTGTTGTGCCCAGAGAAAAGCCAAGGTGGCAAATGTGGTTGGAGCTGAATGAGTGAGGGAGAGTGATTAGGAATAATGTTGGAGAGGGGGAGGGTGGCCAGATCATCGAAGGACTTGGCGGTGATGATGTTCTTACTCTGACTGAGATGGCCAGTCCCTGGCAGGGAGGTGAGTTAGGAGCTATTACAATCATCCAGGCAGGCAATGATGACCGTTTGTATCAGGATAGTAGCAGGGGAGTGGTGAGAGGTTCAATTTCTGGTTCTATTTCAAAAGTTGAGCAGATGTAAAATTTTCCGATAGTAGATCATATATGAGATGTAAAGAGAGGAGACAATCAAGGATGACTACAAGATTTTTGTCTTGCAAAACCGTTTCCAGAGACAGAAAGACTGTAAGAGGAGCTGGATTTTTTTGGGTGGGGGGGTGTTAAGATGAGGGGGAATCAAGAATTCCATTTTTGACATATTGGGTTTAAGATGCCTTTAGACACAGAGATGGTGTGCAGGCAGCCAGTTACGTCAGTCTGAAGCTCAGCAGAGAGGTGAAGACTGGAGATGTTACATTTGGGAGTCTTCAGGGAATAGATGGTAATTAGAGCCACAGGAACTGGATGAGGTTATCTAAAGCCTGGGAGTATATGGAGAAAAGAAGTCACAAAATGGAGGCTGAGGCTCTCTAAAGTTTAGAGGTCAGAGTTTAAAGAAGAATAAACAGAATGAGAAGGAACAGATAATGAGGGGGTAGGAAAACATACAGGGCACGTTGCCTCAGAAGCCAATTGAAAGCAATAAAGAGCTTAAAGAGAGGAAAAAAATCATCTGTGTCAAATGCAGTTGATATTTAAGTGGATGAGCACTACTAACCAACCATTGCACTCATTGGTAGGCATTAACGATTTGGACAAGTGAAGGTTTGGTGGAAGGGTAGGAATGAAGGCTATATGGAAGGAATTCAAGGGAGACTGAGAGGAGAAGAAGATGAGGAGAAATCGTGTCGAGGGGAGCAGAGAAAGAGTTGTTATAATAGCTCATAGGCTGTGGTCTACTAGACTACCTGTGGTCAAGAGAGGGTATTAATAAAGATCAGAACATTCTTTAATAGTATGTCTGCATGATGTATGCTGATCCAGTAGAATGGGAAAATTAATTATAGAACAGAAAGAGAAGACAAATGCTGGGTCAATGTCTCAGTAAGCAAGAGGAGATGACAGACACCAGGGAAGAGATGAAGGGGCTGAGTGCTCCTAAGAGCAGGCTTCACCCCAAGTCACAGGAGTGAAGGGGCAAGAAGGCGTGAGGATGTGGTTGTGAGAGCTGTTGAAGTTCTCTTCTGATTCCTTCTGTCTCTCAAGGCCCCGGAGGGAAGGGTGAGGTAGTTTATACAGGCAAGTGCAAAACTGTGTCAGTGGGCCATGGAGTCCCAGGTGGGAAAGGAGAACATGAGGGAAGTGAGAGACCTGCACGGGTGGTAGGATCAGTGAATTTTAGTGTTAAATGCATCGAAATTCTGGCATATAGCATGGTCAAGATCAAAACCAAATTATTTATTGAGTGGCTATAATGTATAAACTTAAAGAATTTTTCCTGTGTTTATAGTTCTTATCTCAAAGATAAATCTTGCTGAAAATTCTGACTATAGAGAGCAATTAATGAAGCTTATTTTAATTTTCACAAATCATTCTGACTATATAAATTTTGTCTGTTTCAGAAGTCAGGCTGAGGATCAGACGGCTGGTAGGTGCCACTTCTGATACCGTTGGCCTCACCTGTCTTGTCCCACCTCAGCTGCAGCAGCCAGCACTTGGTGGGCTCTGACTGCCTTCATGCGGGTGCAACCTGACAGCACCCACTTGGTGCCCCTCTGGAGCTCTCACCTCCCACACAGGGGTTGACTGCCCAGAATGGAGCACTGCAAGCATGGCGCTGGGGTCTACACATGTGCAACTGAAAAATGTGTAGGGAGCCCATAGGGTGACATTTTAACCCACGGAAAGTAGGAGCTGGTGGAGAACACTTCTCCCTTTTGCCTCCTCTGATAGCTTGTTCTGACAAGCTAGATACACAGCTTCTAGGGAGCTGGAGTAATTAGTTGTGCATAGCAGTGCCCAACTTGAAACACATCGTTGCATCCTTGCACTGAACCCCCTCTCTTTCCCTGCCTCCCTCCTTCTCCCTATAAAGTAGTAAGCTGTGAGCCCTCAGTGTCAGGCCCTGCTCTCTGGGAACCCAGACTGAGTCAAGCACTATAACACTTTTATACTCTGCCACCTCCAATAAAGGAATAAAACTATATTATTTCAACAAATCATTTCTCTTGTAAATAAGCATCAAGAGAACCTGAAAAAATTTAGCTTGAGATTAGAGGCTGTAATGTTTCTTCCCAAACATAGACTCTTATTGATATATGATGTTAGTCATTAGCTATTGCTTTTTTTGCCAGCCAATTTTTTTTTTTATTTCAAAATATCATGGGGGTACTAACGTTTTTGGTTACACGGATTGCTTTTGTAATGCTTGAGTCAGTGCTGTAAGTGTGGCCATCACCCCGAATAGTGTTCACTGTACACATTAGGTAGGTTTTTGCCCATCCCCTTCTTCCCACTTCCCTCTGCTTGATTTCCATTGAATTTTACTTCCCTCTGTGCCGCATGTGTGCTCATTGTTTAGTTCCAATTTAATAGTGAGTACATGTGGTGTCTGTTTTTCCATTCTTTAGATACCTCACTTAAGATAATGGTCTATTATTTTCAAACTTGTACTAATATTGCATTTTGTGTCAATTTAGACACATTACACATGATTATTATGATCTAAAAAGTTAAAAAGAAAAAACAAAGTATAATTTTGTTTATTATGTATTATACAGTAGTTACAAAGAAATGGCCAGGTGTGGTGGCTTACACCTGTAATCCTCGTACTCTGGGAGGCTGAGGCAGAAGGATTGCTTGAGGCCAGGAGTTCGAGACCAGCCTGAGGAAGAGTGAGACCCATTCTCTACTAAAAATAGAAAAATTAGCCAGGTGTGGTGGTACATGCCTATAGTCCCAGCTTCTCAGGAGGCTGAAGCAAGAGAATCACTTGAACCCAGAAGTTTGAAGTTACTACGAGCTATGATGAAGCCACTACACTCTACTGAGGGTGACGAAATGAGATTGTCTCAAAAAAAAAAAAAAAAAGGAAATTGAACCCTTCTCCTCACTCCCCCCATATAAAAAATATTGTAATTTATCTTTTTCCTACTTTTGCTTAATAAAAATATTAGACTTTCATAGTTCATTCATGGATTATTAAAATAGCTCTTATCTGATTTCCCTGCCTTTGGGTTCCTATCCTCAGTGATTTTTCTAAAACACAGATTTGATCAGTTCCTACTTCTCTGCTTAAAAGCATTTCGTAGTTCTTCAATACCCAAAATTAAGCCCAGACTCTTAGGATGATCCATAACTTGCAGCTCTTTCCTTTCCAACCTCCTTCTATCCCATGTGCTATTCATATTCTATTACTCCTGGTCCTGGGGCCATGCTGTTTCCATCCTCAGGCTGAGACAGCTCAAATGCCTCCTCTTCTGCAAAACTTTCTTCTCTCACACCCAACTGGATTTGATCTCTCTCTTCTAGGGAGGTCTATTACTTTGTCCTTCCCTCTTTTATAGTAGGAATCACACTGTATTCCAATGATTTGTTTATGTAGCAGTCTTCTCCACTAGAGGAAAACAACAAGGATTTGCTGGTTTTTGTACAGCCAGTCCTTAGCACCGTAGAGTCTTGCATCGCTTACCAATGGGGACACATTCTGAGAAATGTGTCTTTAGGTGATTTTTTCATTGTGCCGACATCATAGAGTGTACTTACAGAAACCTAAACAGTATAGCCTATTATACACCTAGGCTATATGGTATAAACTATCACTCTTAGGCTACAAACCTGTCGTATTGAATACTGTAGGCCATTGTAACACAATGGTGAGTATTTGTGCATCTAAACATATCTAAACATAGAAAAGATACAGTAAAAATATGATATAAAAAATAAAAAATAGTACATCTGTTTAGGGCACTTGCCATGAATGGTACTTGCAGGACTGGAAATTGCTCTGGGGGAGTGAGTGAGTGGTGAGGGCATGTGAAGGCCTAGGACATTAGTGTACACCACTGTAGACTTCATAAATGCAGTACATGTAGGCTACACTAAATGTATAAAAAATATTTTTCTTTCTTCAATAATAAATTAACTTTAGCTTCCTGTAACATCTTTACTTTATAAACTTTTAAATTTTTTAAAAACTTTTTGACCCTTGTAATAATATTAATACTTAGCTTAAAACACAGACACATTGTACAGCTGTACAAAAATATTTTATTTCTTTATATCCTTATTCTATAAGTTTTTTTTCTATTTTTAAGATTTTTTATTTTATTTTTGCCTCTTTAACTTTTTTGTTAAAAACTAAGACACAAACACACACATTAGCTTATGCCTATGCAGCGTCAGGGTCATCAATATCGCTGTCTTCCACCTCCACACCTTGTCCCACTGGGAGGTTTTCAGGGGCAGTAACACATGGAGCCGTCATCTCCTGTGGTATCTGTGCCTTCTTCTGGAATGCCTCCAGAAGGACCTCCTGCCTGAGGCCGTTTTACAGTTAATTTTATTTTTTTATAAGCAGGAGTACACTCTAAAGTAAAGATAAAACATACAGTATAGTAAATATACAAACCAGTAACACAGTCATTTATTATCATTATCAAGTATTATGTACTGTGCATAATTGTATGTGCTGTACTTTTACATGACTGGCAACGCAATAGGTTTGCGTACATCAGCATCACCACAAACACGTGAGCAATGTGTTGTGCTGCCACATTATGATGGCTATGCTGTCACTAAGCGACAGGAATTTTTCAGTTCTATTGTAATCTTATGAGACCATCATGCTATATGTGGTGCTTTGTTGACTGAAGTGTCATTATGCAACACATGACTGTACTTGGCATGTAAGAGTTCATCAGTAAATGTCATTGCAATTGCAGTCAACAAAGCTGTGCTATTTTTGTTTGAAATTTTAAAAACTGGGCTTAAAACATTATAGTTCAAAGTTTCTGTGAATTCAAATAACCACCCCTCTCCCTTTCCAGGGTCCATTGTCCCCAGTGCCCCTCAGTGGAATTAATGGAAGTTTCTATAAATGTTAGCTGGGAATTCTGGGTTTATAGCACACTTTGGAACATGCATACATAAAATTTCTTTTTAGATGAATCTTAGACTCTTCAAGGGGAATGTTCAAGCTTTATTTGAGGTTAACATTCTATGTCAGCAGCAGACTTGACGGTGGCTTGATCGCACTGAAAATCATAGAGCATGAATAGAAATTTTCCCTGGAAGGGAAAGGTGTACTCCTCTCTTGCTTATATAGCACTGACTTTTGAGCAGCTGAGGTCCCTGAGTCAACCATAAGCACATAACTGTTGGGAATATTAACACTTAAGACTGAAGTCCAGGTGGGTGCTGTAGCCTGGCCAGCTCTCTCTCAGCAAAAGTATGTTTTGTTTCACCTGTGTCATGCTTTAAAACTATGAATGAGCTACCGACATTTAAAAATTAATATATGTCACACATGCAAAAATCTGGATTACCTTTTCTCTCGAAAAGCAGGATGAACTGGAGACACCAGGTCCACATTTTTCCATAAGACAACAATTAGCTGAAACTGAACCCTGAGTTGGAGGCATGCATTGGCCTGGTCATCACTATCAGAGCCCAGCCTTCTTCCCCATTTGTTTATCTTGATCACTTGGCTGTTGTTAGCATTTTGATTTGCAAATCCTGACTCTTGCTTGTACAGCACATTAAAACGGTTTTCTGTCTACATTATTGCTCTTGTCCCATGAAACCACAACCATCATTCCATTATAAGTCAACATTCTCCATAATTTTCTGATAGTTTATTTGCAACATCAGATTTTTCAAATGCCATATGAATAAATGTAAATATTGCCCCTGTACCATGCTATCATTTAAAATTTTTTTTACTGTCGAACTTAACTTGAAGTCTCCTGGGACCAACTACAATTTTGCTATCAGCTTTTTCAGAACCAGACTTAATAAGGTAAACCAAGTTGCTCAAAAGAATTCAGATAGCTCAAAATATCTGTACCACATTATCTGCTAGAATTTAATGTTTATTTTTCAACATCTTGCACCATGTCAATGCATTTTTCTTATGTCATGTTGTGTTATGCTGGTTTATGGTGGGAAGAAACATAACAGGATGTGACACAATGTAAGTGACGCAGTCACAGGTATAATTTAAAGACTACAATCCTGTTGGAAGCAGACACCTGCAATTAATTCACATCCTGGGAATTTAAAATGAAACTGATGAACAAAACTAGAAATGTCCATAAACTGACGGATGATCATGTGGTTCACCAACCCAAAGGTAGATTATGGTATGTGAGTACATTGTCATCACTGAAGATCTCAGAGCCTAACATTACCCATGTATAATGTAGTCATGTGTTATTTTCTAAATTGGGTTAAGTTCATTAAAAGACAGCCTAAGTAGCAAACGTTTAAGAAAAGCATCTTCATTTTTTACATTTTAATGACTTAATCATTTAAATTATTTAAATCTCAAAGCAGATAATTCAATCCAAAGCTCTTTTACCATGCACCTCTGGATATATTATGTTAAAGATACATTGTATTTTAAACAATAATGATTAATGCATTTTCCTATAAAATAATATTTTGAAATAAAAGCAATACATGTTTGTCATTGGAAACTTGCTATGCACAAGAGTATGAAAAATTATAGATAACCCAAAGATAACTGCTATTAATATTTTAGAGTATTTTCTTCTAATCAATTACTTTAGATTCATATCTACCTATCTTCATTTATCTATATCCATGTCTACATATTTATATATCTATATCTCTATTTTAGCACATTAACAACCATTTCTTCATATCTCATAATTGTGTGGATCTGCTGTTTGGCAGGGCTTAGTGGGCATTTCTTCTTCTTCTCACATGGCATTGCCTGAGGTCACTTGGTGACACTCATTGGCAAGTCGGCTGCTCTGGAAGGCCTGAGATGGCTTTCCTCGCACTTCTGGCACCTCGACAGGGATGGCTGCTTAAGACTTAGCCCAGCTGAAGCTATGGGGCGAGTGAGTTAGTTCTTCTCTCTAGTGGCCTTCCTGTGGAGTTGTTTGGGCTTCCTCACAGCATGGGGCTGAATTCTAAGAGCAAATGTTCCAGATGTACATACATTTAAAAATGTGTCTGGAATACAACTATATACCCAATTTTGAATCTCTCATTTAAAATTCAAGATCACGTTATATGTGCATTTTCCTATTCCACAAAAGTTTCTTGGCAATTGATTTTGATAGTGGCATGATATTACATACTATACAACATAATTTACTTAGCTACTAACCTATTGTCACAAAATTAAGTAATAATATTTTGATTATATTAATATGTAATAAAAAATTGCAATGTATGCATCTTTGAATTTTGTATTATTTCCTTAATATGTAGTCCGAGAAGCAAAATTAGCTAAGGATATGGAAAATTTTAAGGCCTGTGGTATAGATCGTCAAATAGCTTTCCAGAAATAATGTACTTATTCATACTATCACCTTATTGTTGCATACTTGTCTCATTATACTCATCAGCTATTTTATTTTTAAGTCTTTGCATATTTGATTAAGTTATAAATATCTTATTGGATGTTTTTGCATTTATATGATCACTAGTAAAGCTGAAATTTTTCATGTTTGTTATTAATTTTTATTACTTCCTTTCATATATTTGTTCATTCATTATTGAGACACTATTTTTAAAATCAGTTTATCTGAACTCTTTATATAGTAAACAACTATTTTAAAGACATAAGTTGTGACAAAATATACCTGGGTACTTTTGAACAGAAATTTAAACTGACATGATTCACATAGTTAAGGATTTTCTTATATGTCATAAATTTCAACTAGACTTAAAATACCTTTAAAATAATTTTGCTAATTTTTATTATTGGCACAGTTTTACTTGCTATTCCTACTTAATCTGAAGCTATATAGAACGATAAAAATTAAGGTGACTATGCAATTTTAAAATTCTCTCTCTCTCAAAAAAAAAGATACAAAATATACTTTGGAATCAACATTAAGATTTGATTACTTTGACTGTCTTAAAATAGCAAACAATTTAAAAAAAATTTTCCCCAAATTCTAGAAGTTATATTAACTGTGTATTATCCCTTTATTGTAAAATGAAAAATTATCCTTTCTCATTTTACTCTTCTAAAATAGTAACAGTTTGAGTATTATGTCACACATTATTATATACATAGTTTTTCAAGAGAGAAGAATGACAATACAGTCTACCTAAAAAAAAATGTTTATTACTTAATTTAAAAAGCTGTTTGAGCTGTTTAAAGGGTGTGATTTCCCTCCCTCCTTCTTTCGTATTCATTTCGGGACTCTATAATACAGGTTGTAAAAGTAGTGAAAAGTAAAATGGCTGATACATGTAATTACATAATAGATGTGTAGTCTAAATGTAAAGAACCGTGAAAATTATTGTGGAAATTCACTGCACAATTTCAGTAGCAATATCACAAATTGCCTTGGAAAAAAAACAAAAAGAATGCAGAAAATCTCAACAAAGATATGTATTTTTTTTGCTGTAAAATGAAAGCATTTCATCATGATATCCTGCCAAGATTTGTCCTCAATAAATTCAAAGTCTTCTTTGCTTTCCAAAATTCTATAAAGTGCATTGCTATTGATTCTGAAACATATTTTCTCAAATAATTCTTACTCAGAGCCAGTTTGTTTGATGTCTGCTAACTTGCCTATTAGTCATTTTCCCCTATCTTTCCTTTTCTGTCATTGCTTTGTTATGCAAGTGTTCCTCTAAACTAGCTTGACCACTGATATTAGCTTTTCGGTGGTTAGGATTATAAGTCTAGCTAACACATGAATAAAGGCTGCACATATTTTTTCTTTTCCTTTTTTTCTTTTGCTATATTTGATGATCCTAAAAGAAATACTTGCAGTAAAATTATACTACTAGCTACATAATGTGATGCCATATTAAACTGTAATCGCCTTTCCACCAAACTAATAAAGGCAACATGCTAATTTTTGTATTAAGACACAGTGCAATAGCACACAATTGCATGATGCTATTTCAACCCCTTTCTTCTTGAGACTTGCATAACAGCCTCCTTTATTGCTGATGGGTTTCAAATAATGGTGTCCATGTGGCTTGGGAACAACAGTAGAATGTTAATTTATTCCCCAGTGTTACCTAGAGGCCCTGACGTGGGTCTGGGACTGGTGACGCCCTAATTTAAATACTGGGTAGGACCAGGCTGATCAGGTGGCTCAGAGCTAGCACAATAGGCTGTGAGGGGAAGCCCCACTCCCCAGATCAGGGCAGATCAGGAGGATTCCAAGTGTAATTGGCCTCTGGGGAGTGTGTAAGTCAGTCTCGTACACCCCCTCAGACCTCCTTAATGCCTTGCCAGCTGGAAGGAAAAGAGCCTTCTTGTATTGCCCACAAAGGAAGCGGGGATTGAGGGGAGAAGAACTGGAGAAATTAAAAAAGTGGAGAGAGACAGCAACACAAGTGAAGAGGTGGGTAATAACATTGTACATCTAAAAGCCTGGGGAGTGTGTCATAAACAAATGGGCTGCAATGGTCAGTAGGCAATTATATCCTGTTACCTCATTTAAAATGCTGACTAATTACATAGAGCAAGAGGAAATTAGCACAGGAACCTCATTCTCTGCCAAGTCCACTTCAAAATGCTGCAAAAGAAAAACATGAAATCAATCTTCTGTGGCTTTAAAGAACTCATAGTTCCTGAAGTTTAAACATCTGCTCAAAGTCCTCCAAAGTATAAGATGCCTTACTGGGTACTCAAATCCCAGAAATTAGACTTGCTAAAACAAACAAACAAACAAACAAAAGAACCTAAGAACAAAAACCCAAACCCCTAAGGCTCTCACCTTTTTGTGACCTGGGCAATCAGTTTAACATTTTTCTTTCTTTACCCTGATATTATTGTTTAAATCCTCACTTCTTACTCTACTTGTTTTATGTTAAATAGTGATTTGCTGAAGCAGGAAAGTATCTTTTTGGACAGAATTGTCTCCTGAAATTTCTCTTGAGACACATTTGGCAGGTTTCAGGATTTAACTGAATTCTTGAAGTTCCCATTCAAAGAGATGCTGGTAAATAGTACAGCTGCATTTTTTTGATAACTGAATATAGAAGTTTTTTTCTGAATATAGAAGTTTTGAAAATTGAATCACTTTCTTCTATTGATGTATAGCTTAAAGATTTTTTTTTTACCACTAAAAAGAAAATCAGTTCCGAAGACAACTTAAAAACATTTAAATAGGCATACAACTAAAAATATTTTTAATAAATTCACCAAACCTTTGTTAAAGTACTCTAAAATATGTGAGCTGGGCATGATAGCATGTGCCTGTAGTCCCAGCTACTCAGGAGGCTGAAGCAGGAGGATTATTTGAGCCCACGAATTGGAGTCCAGCCTGGGCAACATAATGACATGCCCATCTGTGTGTGTGTGTGTGTGTGTGTGTGTGTGTGTGTGTGTGTGTGTGTGTGTGTGTGTGTGTGTGTGTGTAAGCATGAAATAGTGGACAGAGTCAATAAGCGAAACCTGCCATGTGATGTTGGGTATGAGGTAGCCTCTGAATCTGGCTTTTCTGGTCTTTAATGGTGGTCATCAATGCTTTGCAAAAGGATACTTTAAAATTCTGCTAGGCCTGTGTGTCAGAAGTCACTGAGGGTTAGGCTCCATGGCTCTACCCTGGTCTCAATCATAGAGTACCACTGATTTTTCAATACTGAGTTTTTGAGTAAGATTTATTTTTGAGGAAAGGAAATATTTCATAATTCCTTTGGTTTAAAAATATTTTGAAAGTGCTGGATAATATTCCTTTGGATGGATGGACCATGTTTATTTATCCATTCATCTACTGAAAGATATCTTGGTTGCTTCCAAGTTTTGGCAATTTTGAGCAGAGTTGATGTAAACATCCGTGTGCAAGTTTTTGTGTGGACATAAGTTTTCAACTCTTTGGATAAATACCAAGGAGTACAATTTGTTGGATCATTTGGTGAGAGTATGTTTAGTTTTGTAAGAAACTTCCAAACTATCTTCCAAAGTGTCTGTACCAAAGTGTACCAAAGTGTGTACATCAGACAATGGAATGTTATTGACCACTAAAAATAAATGAGCTGCCAAGCCATGAAAAGGATGGAGGAAACTTAAATGCTTATTACTAAGTGAAAGAAGGCAATCTGAAGAAGCTACATACGTTATGATTTCAACTATATGACATTTTGGAAAAGGCAAAACTGTGAAGACAGTAAAAAGATCAATGTTTGCTGGGGTTAGGGGGGTAGGAGGGATAAATAGGCAGAGCACAGAGGGTGCTTAGGGCCATAAAAATACTCTATATGATTCTGTAGCAGTAGAACATGTCATTATACGTCTGTCCAAACCCATAGGCTGGACAACACAAAGAGTAAACCCTAATGTAAACTAAGGACTTTGAGAGATAATGATGTGTCAAGATAGGCTCATTGATTGTAACAAATGTACCACTCTGGTGGAGGCTGTTGATAATGGGGGAAGCTATGCATGTGTGGTGCCAGGGGTATGTGGGAAATCTCTCCACTCAATTTTGCTATCTACCTAAAATTGCTCTAAAAAAATAAAGTCTTAATTTTTTTTTTTTTTTGGCAAAGATTGTACTAGATGATCTCTTGGGACCTAGTCAGCTCTAACAGTCTATGATTCTATAATATGTCAAATACTGCCATGGAAAACCCACACCGAGGTATCTGAAATGGAAATTATTAATATCAGTGAGAAAACAGTGGTCTTATCATATGTGAAGATAAAACTTAGGTTTTTTTGCTGTGACCAAAAAAAATGTCTTTTCAGGAAATTAATTTAAATAACCCTTCTGAATGGTAGTCATGTAGGTACATTTATCTTGCTGTTTTAACAAGGTTGCTTGTTGGTGGCAGGGCAGGGGGAAGACAATCTTTTAAATGTCACATTCCTTCAGGTGCAAGGCTCTCTCTGTCCCATTCTGGTGAATGCAATATTACCATAGATTCCTTTGCTATCATAGTGGTAAAAAATAGAGGAAAAAAGTAAGAAAGCCAGTATCGAATTAAGACAACTAAAAAGTATAATGAGGTTAATATTTTTGAAAGTATTGCTGATGTATTTAGCAAGTTGCTTAGTAACTCCTTACATATCAACAGCATTTATAGTTTCAGGCAGAGTCCCCTGGCATAGGAAGACACTGCTTAGCTTAGAGTAGCAAGCTCAATTCTTAAGCTTAGGGTTTTCTAATTTCAGGAACTTCTCTCCACATGCCAGCTCTACCACAGAGACACATAGAAGGTGACGTAAGAAAAGTTCTCATGGGGGAAATATAAAGGCTTCTGATGAGGGGTGTTGTCAAAAGTAGAGAGAAGAGCTAAATGTGAGGATCGAGACATCCGTGCCCAGGCTCACCTCTCTGACTCCAACCTCCATGGTGGCAGCGGGAGGCGTAGTAAAACTAGGGGCCATGGGTAGAGCAGGAAGACTCAGTGGAAGGACACTATGCGTGTTTGATATTTAGAATGCTGGGAGGACACTTTCTCACAGCAAATCCTCATAACAGGAAGTGGCGGCAGCAGAGCTGGAATGGCAGAATGGCTTGTTCAGGCAGACACAAGCCTGAGACGTGACCTCAGATCCCCATGATCTGTGGGATGAAGCTGAGGCTGTCGGCTGGCCAGCTCCCAGCACAGTCACTGAAGTGACGGTCAGAGTGACCTGCAGCAAAGCTCTGCAGCAGGGCAGATGTCCAAGTTCAAGATCAAAACAGCTTTGTCATTAGGAGAGAAGGCTGAGCTCACCAGGGAGCTATCACTGTGCCAAGCAAAGGAACCACTAATTTCACCAGCTGTAATCAGCAATGGGGTCTGTGAAGACAGAGGTGGCTGCCTATAGATGAGCAATGCTGGATCCTTCCCATTTGCAGGGGCTGTATAAGTTCCCTGCACACTCAGCCACCACACTGAACACAAATGGAAGACAAGGTGGCCTAAGACTGTCCCGCTTTTTGCACTGCAAGTCTGCGTCCTGCAAAACCCCTCAGTACCGGGAAATCGGAGAAGTTGGTCACCGTACCTTAAAGTCAGAAAGGCAAGATTCATGGCAAAATGATTCATCTTATGGCATAGTGACAAGAAGTAGGACTGCCCAAATTGTGCGGTGGCCAGAGGGCAGTGCCTGCCCAGGAACTACTGGCATAAATCATCACAGTGGTTTGCCTGTTAAAAAGGTAACAGATTTTTTTGAGTGCTCCACGTAAGTTAAATAGGAGGTGTTTTGTCCCGGCATTATATGATGTGTTTTAGATCTGGGTTATTGTTCTTTCTGATAATTGAGAATAGAATGGGAAGTAGTCATCCCTCTCATTTCAAACAGATCGCATTCTTTCTTTTAACCCAGATTGTAGGGGTCCATGATTTAGGGGTAACAATTTTAAGTTACAAATCTAGTTCTTTGAAAGGCAGAAGAAAATACTGTGGGCTTCTCTAATGGCATTTGCACCTTTCCTGCCATGTTTCCTATTTTATAGTTAATCGTGGCATTGTAGCATGGTAGTTAGACAAGTGGGGTCTGGCTTCAGACTCCCTCGGTTCAAATCCCACCACTCAACTTTCACTGGCCAGATTTTATGGACCTTACTTAAATTCATGGTGACTTGGTTTTTTAATCTGTAAAATGGGGATGATATTAATAAAGGTAATATTATTCACTTCAAAGTTTTTTTTGTGAGGATTAAATGAGATAATGAATTTAGAGCTCTTTCAATGTGTCTGGCATTAAAAAAACCTCAATAAATGTTAGTTTCTATTCTTTTTAATTAATATATGACTTTTCCATTATATTGGAAGCTCCTTGATCACAGGGCCATTGTATATCTTTGCTCACCTGTTTATCTCCAGTATCTTGTATAGAGTAAGAATTAAATAATAGTTAGCTATTGTTAGGATTAATTAAAAAAAACTCCTACAGCCTTCATACCATTCTTTCTGTCTGGATTTCCTCTCTTTCTTAAAATTTCTCCTTCTTAGACTTATAAGAGAGATGTAAAAAACCTTGAAAATTTATTGGGGGTAAGTATTATGAAGATATAGGCATATTTACAATCCCAAACTTACTATCTTCTAAGACATCGGAGGCAGGCAGAATAGAATCTAACACCAATCCAAGAATCTGAAAATCTGGCTCCTGGTTATTTCCCCATCAACAAACTTTCCCATCGTGTTCTCTTTAAAATTTTTCAAATTAAAGGGTTGGACTAGATGAGGTCAGAGGTCATGTCCATCTCTAGACTTCGGCAATTCCGGTAGAGAACAAAACAAGACAGCATACAATTAAGTGCTCAATTGTGTACTGAACAACATGATCATGCTCTTTAAAAACTTCACTCCTTTCTCTAAAAAGAAATCCAAGTGTTAATGTTCTCCTTTTCCTTTTGAAACCTGCTTTCCTTGTGCAAGACTATTCTGAGTCCGAGGGAAAAAAAGAGAACACTCCTGTGTAGAAGATTCCCCAGCAGCTGAGAACAGCTGATGGCAGAAGCACAGCCGACATTACTGCGCGCCATGTGTCAATGAGGGAATAAGCATGGCTCCTGCCTGGAAGGTTCGTGAGCTGAAGGAGGCTGGCAAATTACTCCATAATTACAGCCATCCTTGCAGCAAGGCAGAAACAAGTAGCATTGCCTTTACGTCTTGAGGTAGCTGAACATCGCACCACCTTTCAAATTGCCTTTTTCTCTCGTCCTTCCATTTCTCCTTTTTCCCTGTGTTACACAAATTGCTCTAGTCCTCTTGCTGAGAAAGCATGTAGTGAGCTGTACAGCTCTAAGTCCAATGGCATAGGATACTCTCCAACCCTAATTTGCTAAATGTAGGCAGAAGATCATTTTATTTCCCCTGAGCTCCTTTGTTAAGAGAAGTCTCACAAAAAATCTCCATAGACTCTAAATTATAACTTAGAATGTACTGTCCATCCTTTGATGGTACCAGAGAGACTGACTTTTCCAAGAATCACTGTTAAGATCAGGCAAGTCTTAGAAGGAAGACGGATATTCTAATCCTGAATTCTCGCTCTATTAGGAGAGTCAAAATCTTCATTTCCTTTTCTCACTAATGGTTTGTTCTGGCACTATCTTCTCTCATGTAATCCTCAGTCCTTTGGAGTAAGGATGCATGTATAGAGGCACAGAATTTGGTTCTAGTCAAAATCCCTCTTGTTACCTGAATTCTCGAGGGGTTTCTTTGGTGATCGATGTTGAGGCGCAGCTATTTCTGGGAAGGAGGATGCACCAGTACCTCAGTGGAGAGCTCTGTTGAGGGCACATTGGTAGCATCTAGTAACACCAGTCATGACTAGTATATAGTCATTGGTAGTATCTAGGCATCCTTCCAGCTAGAAGTAGGGAGAGGTAGGAGCAAAGCCCACATTGGATCGGGGATAGTCTGTGCACAATTTTTTATTTTTTTGTCTGAGCATCTATGGTAAATAGGACTTTGTTCAGGCCAAATGGCGAGGCTCCCATATTTCTTTTCAGTGACATCCTCCTGGCTCTGGATCTTGTTCCCTGGCCCTGACAAGCATCTGGGTGGGAGGTGACACATTCTGGAACTGGAGTAGCAGACTGATCAGAGGGGCCCTACTTCAGGATGTGGCCTTTCATCAGGTTGGTCCCGATCTGTCCTTTCCTCCTTTTCCTCTTGCCTCCCCCAAACTCCCTGTTTGCCTCAAGACTACATGTCTACCCAGAGGTCTTTCTCATTGGCGTTCTCTCTCATGCCCCCTCTAATCTTGTGTGTTAATTAGGATGTTGCCTACTCCTCCTGTGGTGAACTGGTGGGCATATGTGACTTAAGAATCGCTCAGGATTTTGTGGAAGGGAAGCCAAACGTAATTTTGTTTCCCAGTGAGTGGGAAAGGGAGCCTGTGAAGTTGGGGAGTGAAATCTAGAAAGAAACCTCTTCTTATTCTTTAGGACACTCTGTATTCTGTGTTTGCTTGTCTGTTTGTTCATTTAGGTGCCTGTCTCTCAAGAACTTAAGCTTCATGATAACGGAGATTATCGGTTCTACTCACATTGCCTATCTAGACTCTGACTCAGTGCTAGGCACATATTCGATGCTCAGTAAACATCTATTAAATGGGAAAAATGAACACATGCTTTTAACTTAGGGGTCAAAGTGTGTGTGTGTGCGTGTGTATGCACATGTGTTTGATGTGTGTGTGCATGAAAGAGAGAGAGAGAGATTGGAGAAAACAGTTTACATCAGAGGTTCTCAGACTTTTTTGGTTCACAGAGTTCTTAGCATCTCAGTAATTTTTCTAACAGCATTCCCAGGCCAAAAGAAATATATATAACAATTCCATTAAGTGTTTGAGTCCAAATAACTTAATCAGTGTTTATGTCCTAACTACTTAGTGGCCATTTAAAAAATACACATAAATTAAAAAAATGTATTTTTCTTTCATTCTGATCCAATATTACATACAAATGGGATATGTGTGCCTATTGGGCACCATAGATTCTCAAACATTGAGATCAGATGAGAGACATTGTGAGCCTCTGCTCCCGTTCCACATTGTACATTGATTTTTCACGTGGAGCTTGCTCATAGCCACTGCTGAAAACCTGATTCCACAAAGGCATGATGTCATTGTAAGGAATATAACACAATCTAATATTGAAACTTTGAACAACCTCAAGCTGCTAGTTTGTGGGGCATCTGACAGATATTCAATATCCCTGTGTTTCCCTCTAAAATTTAAAACTATTCTATGGTGAATTCATTGCAGCATCCTGGGGTACATTGGTGCAAAGTTTGGAAACTGCATGGGTAGGTTCATGTTGATTTCAAATACTGGAAGAATCATAGGGAAAAGCATGTTATGATGATGAAACAGTAATAAAAGTTTTAATCATAGTATGAATTACTTTCCATTTATGGATAATTATCACTCAATAATAATCATCATTACATGTGTCTTAGGTAAATTTTGCTAAGTTGAGTTTGATTGGAAGTCAACTTTGTAGTTTCAAAAGATAAGACTCTAAAGCAGTGAGACAATTCCTCATGTGCATTGATCTCTTCAGTTTACATCCTACTGGTTTCACCTTCATACTCTACAGCCCATGGAACACGGTTGTTTGCAACTTAAAAAAGGGTATGTGTGTGTGGGGGGGTGGGGGGGTACTGGGCCTGCTCACACTCTCAGCATTAAAGAGCTTACAGCATCTGCAACACATCACAGCACTTATGTCAACCTACAAATTATCCGTTGGAACTGGAGGGATTTACTTAAAAGGCTTCCAGTGAAATCCTATGACAAATAGGTACAATCCAACATCAGCCTTCTAACTAAATGCTTTATTCTTGGCGTATATAAATGTTCATTACTGTTGTGCATTCTCCAGTAAATTTGGGTTTTGGGAGATAATTTATAATCCTTATCATTCCTTCTTCAGAATCCAGCTAACCACTGCTCTTTCTTAGCTGAAATGTGAGATCTCAGAGGGTTAAGTGAGTTTCACCCACACAAAAAGTCAACATCAAGTATTTCTTTAAATGTGGACTCCTTGACAAACACATCTCTCCATTTGCAAGGGCCATGAATTTAAAGTATCCGGTAATAACAGGCCTGTTCTCCTTCTCTGAGCTGGAAGCTTCTTGTGAAATGGTATCCTGCCAAAGTGCCACTGCAATAAAGCTCGCGTCCTAACGTCGGTGTCAAAGTGGCAGCGAACCAAGACTGGCAGCCGGCTAATTTGGGAGAACTGTCTGCCTCAGCTTTCTCTACTCACTCCTACTGATCAACTCACCCCCATAAGCTATTCAGCTTGTCAGCTGTTCCACGGATAGGGGGAGAAGGGGATGAGAAGGAATTAGGATATGCCTTTTCCTTTCGCTTAATAATCAGCCTCCCCCGCATCACTGATCCGTTTTCTGAGAGCAACGGCAGCTCTGTTCCCCCATTAGATGAATGGCTTCATAAGCAGGCCTTGGAGGTAAGAAATACACCCCTAGCTAAAGGTGGTATTACTTATGATCTGTAATGTTTTGAAAATATGTAACATTTTTATAGACATTCTTAAATAAATTGAATACTTAGCTACATGCGTGTCTGCACTAATTGATGTCTTGCCTGATTAGTTAATTATCTGTTTCCTTCTGTTAAAAGTGATCAATGACAGGAAGGGCAGTAAGCAGTTGCATTGCTAGGGACGTTCAGGTGGTGAGAGCCCTTCTGCAATGTTCGTTTGGGGTAAGAGAGCTCCGAAAAGCAATCTGTGAGCTACAAATGCTTACTTAGTTTTTGCTGGCTCTCCATGGCCACAGTTAAAGTCACAAACGCAGATTTTAGCTCTTTCTCTCTATCCATTACACATCTACAAAGTGGGGATAAAAATAGTCCTGGCTTCAATGGCAGGAGCCTCCAATGGGATAATGCATGGAAGGCTTCCAGTGCAGAGCAAATATAAAATAAATTATTTTTTCTCTTCCTCCTCCTCCTTATTGTTATTATTGACTTAAAGAAGCAACTACCTGAAGTAAGTGTATCATGATGGAAATTTGCATGAATGCAAAGTGGCCCCAAATATTTGATCTGTAGTAGAATAGAGTATGATAAGAAAAATAATTAAATAAAGACATTCTACCTACCATGAAGAAATTAGGCAGAATGAATATGGCCCTCAGAGGTCCTGACTCCTTGTCTGTAAGAACAACTTACCCTAAGGCAGCGATTCTCACTCACTGTGCAGCTTGTGAACTGCTCACAACGCTTAACTAGCAGTGTGTGGCTCATTAGAGCCTGATTTACTACCTGTACCCTGCGTGTGTGCTTCTGTCCCTCTTGGAAAGGAGCTTCCAATAAAATGTGTAGGTTCCACTCTCTGAAGCTTGGTACAGGGGACATGGCTGTTCTGGTCATGAACATGGAGTACCCGGTAGCCCAAGGTGATGCCTTAATCCTCCCTAGTGATCATGAGGGATGGGGCAGGCACACGTCATCATGGTACGCAGTTAAAACAAGTTATGCATGTTAGCCTTGTACACAAGCAGCCGCAGGGGAGGGGGGAGAGCCTCACAACTAATGGGGAGTGGTCAGCAGGCTCCTGTTGTTGGAGGGGTCCTATCAGAGTGACTAGATGGCTTTAGATGCACGTGATGATCTAAGAGTTTCATCGATGACGAGAGCAAAGTAGGCACAGTGCATGTTTTGGGGGTGGGGGAGAGTTAGCTTTCACTGGTTGTAAAGAGTGAGTTCATTTTTGTCCCTCCTTCATTATTTTCTTGTACACAGAGGATTTTTTTGCTTATGACTTCTTTCTGAAAGTTATTTTCTGTGTCGTATGCATGTGATGGGTATTATTTTTCCTCCTTTTAATGCAGTTGCTTTGTAGTGAGTGGCCAAGGAGTTATTTTAATCTCACAGAGGCCAGCTATTTCTGATTATATTTTTTTAACCTTCTTATTTTTTTTTTTTTTTAAGTTCACGCTGTCAGGCTTATAGGCCATCTTCTTCAAAAGACACTTCATTTTCATTTTCAATCAATTTCTCTCCACGATTTTTCACATAGCTTCCTTCACACTACTAATTTCACTTTAGAGCTAGCATCCTATCCCACGTCCCTGGACTTGCTGTGCTAACATGTTTAAACATGATTAGTCTTTATTAATGTAAAAGAGACAAAGCTCCAAGAATCACACACCTCTTAATTTGCTAGAGTTCCAAAGGGGGACCTCGACCCTGGAAACTGAAAATGAATAAGCTCCTTGAGATGCAGATATACTGGGTGTTCTTCTGCTAAGTGGCAAGTTTTGCTCTATAGTTGCAGACAGGATTTTCTTTAAGTTGCATTCCAGTTTGGATCCCTGCTATATCCAAAGTACCAAAAAACATTTCCTGGTCACAGATGATGTTTAATTTACTTTCGGCAATGTTTGTTACACATTTAGTTCAAAAAATGAAGGGATTTTTACATTGTCATGGTAGTGTTTTACCTCCATTATATTTAACCTCAAGAATAATGCTCTCTTAATGTGATGTTCATTTACTCTATTATTCAACAAATATGTGCCAGGAACTGTGGTAGGCACTCAAGAAATAGCGACGTTGTATGAGACTATCTACAGGGGAGTTAGAATTTAGGAGAATACTACTTTCTGAAAATTCTGTCTATGATTTTGAAAGAATTAATATTTTATATAATATATACATAAATATAGATAATACTTGATATAAGTCGCCTATTTTAGAAAGATTTGATGTGGGTTACACATATGCAATAAGGTATTAACATGAAGCTAAAATATTAAGGGCTATATAAAGGAGCAGAGGAGACCATCCTATCTGAAATCTAAGCTAGAGATATTTTCTACAGTTGCACATTAAATTTAGTTCCTGTGCAGGTCACAAAGGCCAATAAAGAAACTGCATGAGTCATGTAGTATTCATTTTCTAATAAAAGGATATATACTAGTTGGTAAGAAAATCTTCCTGGAAAATAAACTCGAATAGGAATCTAACCATGAATTACTATAATAAAAGAAAATATCTTTAATAGTGGCCTTTAGAGAAGATGCAGAAAATGTATTCCTATGGTCATTTCTTATACTGACCCTTAGTAAAAATCAAGAGAATAATGGTATATTACAATCACATCAGTGTGTTTCTGTAGGGAATAAAATGGCATAGTCATCAGGTCCCTTGGAGCCTGGTGTCTTGTTACAGCCAGAGGTGGCTGGGTGCGCTGCCCACGCATTATGCCTGGGGATGCATCTGAATACCAGAGTTTCTCAGAGAAGGCAACCTACACAGCCTGTGCCCAGGCTCCTGCTGCCTATGTTGACACCAATGCTGCCACTCTGCTCCCTGCAGGCCTGTTAACACTGGGCTGTTCCTGGGCAGTGGATGGATCCTTCACCTTTCCAACCCCTGTCTTCACCACTGTCTACTTGGCAGCTATTTGGCCAGCTTTATTCTCACCAGCAATACTCCTAGACTCTTTTACCTGCTGCTACAGCTCATGGTGGGGCACCAAATGGTGACTTGGGGCCTAAATAAGTGAAGAATTTCTTTTCATGAATTGCTTGAGAAGTATTTCAAAATGTTAACAACTGAAATGGTTATGCCAGTATCCATTCCATGTCCCCCAGTAAGAATGTCATCTCCCCTCCCACTGGACTCACTTAGTACTGCATAGTCTCTCTTCTCGTGGACATTTGTCACATGTTTCTCATCTTACCTACTGGACTATAAAGTCCACGAAGGCGGTGCTTGTGTCTGGTTTGATTTCTAAGCTCCATGGCACTTAGCACAGTCCCTCATGCTTATTAAATATCTGTTGAATGAATCAATGAAATGAGACATTTTTCTAAGTCTTTTGGGTCTACAAACATCAGTGAAAACAGGTGAACTGTCTCATGATTTTCAATCTCTGTTGATTTTAGTTAGGTCAAATCCTTTGTCATAGGGGATGATTTTTACATATAATTATACAGATATAAGGAATAGATTCTTGAAAATGAAAATCTGCAGAAAGACCCCGACCCCTGAATTGTTTTGTCTTCGAGGTTGAGTACCAGTAGAAGCCTCATATTGACCCAGAAGATCACTTGAAGAAGATTGAAGTATTCTCTCTTCCAACTTGGTTATAAATAGGGTTACTATATAACTTATTGTCTAAACTGGGACACTTTTGAGGGTGAAAAAGGGCACTTTTAATAATTATACCTGGACCACAGGCACTAGCCAAGACTGTCCTTGGGCAAACAGAAATGTAGGGTCACTTAGTTACAAATATATTTTTCATTTCTGAATGATTCATTGCCAGTGTGACAACATGTCTTCCATCTTCTTTAGTGATCATGACAGAGGCAAGAAACTACACATTTAGGACATTTTACATTTCCTGAAATTGGCTTTTTTAATGAATGCAACAGATCGGGATCTTCCCCAATACCCCTCATTCCACCTCAAAACACAATCTCAATTTCTAGGCATAAAAAGGAATAAAAGAAAAATGGCATCCTTTTTCATTCTAGAATACAGAAGATGAAAACTAACACAGACGCACAATCAAGCCAAGAAGCAGTCGAAACTCTCAGAGAATATGACTTTCCAGTAGAGGACTGGAATTTTTTTTTTTTTTTATTTCAGCATGTTATGGGGGTACAGATGATTAGGTTACTAGGACTGGAATTTTAAATCGTAAGCTTTGAAATTTGGTAGGATTCTAATGGAGAGGATGGCTCAATTGTGGTGGAGCACCTATCAACACTTTTCCCTCAATTTACAGGAACACAAGAATAGACAGAAATAAAATAGAAGCCTAAACCCATGGTGGGCCAATTCTGGCTATCTATGTGCTCAGTCATTTGCTTACAGTATGAAGCACCTACATTTATCGCAGTAATATTCTTGTTTGTTTTCTGTAGACCGTGAGGGTTTGATTGCATCTATGCTGAAAGTCCTGTCATCACTGCTAATGGTCCGAATTCTCTTCATTGGGCTTACGTTACTCAGTAACCTTTAATAATTGAGTCTAGAACACAGTATTAAGGGCTGAGGGGAAGCAGATGTCTACAGTGAGATCTTCTGTCCCTAATAAGAGACCAAAAGTTTGTCAGAAGTGATCAGCAGGTTTTTGTGGAACATTAAAAGGAGTAGAAATAAAGAAGCCCTCGCTGACTTCATAAATTACATGAGTATCCAATCTGCTCATCTTCACCCTGTAAATTGGAATGGAAAAATCTCTTGTGCATAAACTGCTTTTTCTGAATCTGAAACAATTAATCCAGGAGAGAAGTGGGAATGGGTAGCAGTTTTTTTTTCCCCTCAAATTTTGTTGTTAATTAAAAAAACAATTATCAAGGATTTCTAATTACTTTGTAAGTGCTACATGGCCTGTACCTGCTCCTCAGCACATTAACAAGACAATGCTGGAAACATCTTATTAAACAGAATTACTCTTTCTCCTCCTCCACATTCACACATCTACTTAATAGGCCTCTTCTTGTGAAACACCTTTGTGAAATATTTATATCTCATTTATATCTATTCAGTTACCTTACAGTTATTAGCATTGTGAATTGGTTTCTAACTTTTTTTTTTTTACTTAGGACCTAATAAATTGACAGGCTACACAAACTCTCCAAAGATCTTTAAAGATAATCCTCTAGAGTAAGTGGGTGTTCTTGAAATTATAAATTCTTTCTGGCGTATGATATAGAGACTCATTGGAAAGACAGTACCTAAAGGAAAATAGGGCTCAGAGGTCCACAGAGGGTTCCTGGCATAGAGTGGGAATCTCTGTAGTCAGGGACTGGCTGTGCTATGGTTTGAATGTCACCTCAAAAACTCATGTTGAACTTTAATTGTCATTGGAACAGTGTTGAGAAGTGGGACCTTTAAAAGGTGTTTAGATCATGAGGGCAGGTTAATGCCGTTATGGCAGGAGTGGGTTAGTCATCATGAGAGTTGGACTTACTTTCATTCTGTCTGACATACTTGCTGGCCCTTCTGCCATGTTATGGCGCAGCAAGAAAGCCCTGACCAGATGTGGCCCCTCAATCTTAGACGTCCCAGCCTCCAGAACTGGGAGCCAAATAAATCTCTTTTCTTTATAAATTACCTAGTGTGTGGTATTCTGCTATAGTAGCAGAAAATAGACTAAGACAGGCTAGGACCAAAATGTGAGTCACTGGAAAGTGCTGACAAAGGGGGCACTTGACGGGGCCAGGTGACTGTACTCCAGACATCAGATCCAGGCGTAATACACTGCTCAGAAGATGCGGCAGATCAGGGTTCATCTATTTCAGCATTTCATAGAATATATCGAGGTCCCTAGCCCATCCTTCTGAATTTGAGCAGAATCAAGTTGAGAATGAGGAAGCAAGCCCCTAAAATATAGGGAATCACGATTTCATAGTTTAAAAAAATCTTTGAGAAAATCATTGTACGTCAAATAATCTATCCGAGAACTATATGGGCTGGGTATGGTGGCTCATGCCTGTAATCTTAACACTTTGGGAGGGCAAGGCGGGAGGATCGTTTGAGCTCAGGAGTTCGAGACCAGCCTGAACAGGAGTGAGATCCTGTCTTTAAAAAAAAAAAAAAAGAACTATATGAAATTGGGGCTTAAATATGTAGTTAAATAAGACATATTCAAAGATATTTTGAATTTTATAAATTTGAAGTGATTTCCATTTAATCTGAATATAGTTTTATTATATTAAATATATGGCAGTTGTCAATTCATCATTTCATAGTGATGCACTCACAGCAATTTTTTTCGTTAAGCTCTGTTTTTCTAGGAGCTGTGTCACAATCACAATTTTGTTACACAAAAAATTGTCATACGGGGTTTGCTAGCTCATTCAGGGACACAGAACGTAAACAGGAGAGCTGGGAGTACACCTAAAATTCCCTCCCCTCTTTCCCACAGCTGCAGTCATTAGGCCACCATGCCCTGGGTATCGAACAGATATCAATCTGCAATGCTTTGAGGGTGTGTGTGCCAAGTCACTATTCACCAGAGTAAGAGTCTCATTTTGGCATGCATTGCTCACGAAATGTTTCTGCAGTGTTGGGGAGGTTGTGGAAATCCTTTTATTTGTAGGAATTAAAAAAGCAATTCATTATGAATACATAGTACTGATAGGGATTTTAAGGGAACACTGGGTCCAGGTTTGAATTTTAAGTGAGATCCAGAGAAATTTCACAGAGATATAGGAAAAAAACACAAACGGAATTTAAGAATTGTAAAACAAGTATGATGACTGAAAGTTAAAGGATTTGGGGTCATCAGACAAGAAGTGGGAGTTGGAAAGTAGTCTAGTAAGTCTCAGGGTGAGTAAGTGGCCCTCACAAGGACTTCCCTCATTGGGACCATTCAGTTGAGAGAGTGAGTAGATAGATGTAGGAAGTCTAGGAGGGGTTTCTTTGTGTCCAGGCACAGTTGGGAGGGGTTTTTTCCCTGTTTCAGTGGGGTGCACAGCTGAAGCACGGCTGATTGCTGGACGGGCAGCCAACACACCAGGACTGGAGGAGGAGCATGTGCACTGGGGTAGACCAGCAAGGCCACTGGTGAGGACTTCTCCTGGGCACCCAAAAAAGCACCCAGTGCTCTGCAAGTTGCTGACGAGACTGTAATTTGATGCATACATCAGCAAGTTCCTAAATCTCATGGAAACAGTAACGAAAGAAGTCTCTGTTGGTATGGATTAAATTTTTCTTCCTCCATTGTCTTCTGCCACTGGACTTTGGGCAGCATGAAGGTAGATATGATCAAGGTTGCCTGGAAGAGATGAGAGTTGGAAAATGAAGGGAGTATGAGACATACCTTTACATAGTCTATCTAAGGCCAACCATTTGCATACATTCCCTGGAATGGACTTTGTCTCCATCCTCTAACCCAATTCCTTTAAGGTTTTCCATGGCAAAGCCTTCATTCTTTATAAATTTTATCCCATTAGCATACATTTGCTTTTATTGTCTCCTTATTTCACATAACTATGTTCATTAGGATATCTTTCCCTGTGGGGTTGAGCCCCTTTTTTTCTTTGGGACCTTCTTTAATAAAATAAAATAAAAAATAAAATTAAAAAAAATGAATAAGATTGCATTTTTCCTATGTACGTCTTATCCAAAAAGGAGTGGTTTTCTTATTATAAATGTAATATAATTTTTTAAAAAAATTTGAGATTAAAAAAATGAGATGGTCTCCTTAATGCAGGCATAGTTTGTTATTAGGACCTTTTCATTTACATCAGGAAAAATATTTTTAGGTATTTCCCTTCTGGCCCACAAACTATATTAAAATAAAAATGCACTGTGAAAGTTAGTGACTTTTTTATAATGCAAATATGTTTCATGGAGATCTTGTTCTTTTGACATCCTATAAATATATGCTGCAGAAACGTACTGTGGAGTAAGCCCAAAGTTGTTTTTGTCCCAATAAAGGACTTTTCTTCAAATTGCATTTGTTTCTGAGTTGTCATTTTCTCATTTATAGGATGGGGATAATAATATCTCCTGCACTGACCTCTTAAGTTTATTGTTACACTCAAATAATGAATTAAATTGCTTTATAAGGTGTCAAAACCTATGCAGGTACTAGAATATAAGAATTCTTTTTCATTCATGCATTTTAAAGCCCTTGGGTGTGGAAATGCTAGGTGTAGGTGCTATAGAGGATTCAAAGATACACAGGGACCTCATTTGCCCTCCTCTTTAGATAGGTGCCTTTTCATTTCATAATGTCCAAATTTGTTAGCCCAAGTAGATAATCTTACAGGTAAATCAACCACCCAAATAAGAAAGGGTAAATTTCAAAAAGTTAGTGAAACCGTAAGTATGGTTTTATACTGTAAGTCTCTGGAAGGAGGAAGGCTTCAGGAAGTTTGGAAAACTTACAGCAATGATATTGTAGTTACAAAGCTGTAGATTAAGGCAAAAAAGGAGGAGTATTCAAAGAAAACTATCTTCTGTTATTTGAAGGCCCATGCGGTGCAAGACACAATTGATTCATTCTGTGTGGTTGGCTCCAAGGGGCAGAGTAGGAGCAATAAGGGAAAATGACAGGGGCACAGATTTCAGAATATTACAAGGGAGAAATTTCTAATATGCTGAGCTATCCAAAAGTACAATGGGCTGCCTAAGGGGTGATGAGTTTCCTGTCACCAGAAGAGTTCAAGCACAAAATGCACTACCTCTTGCTTGAACTGGAGGCCTTTCAGGTATTTTCCAAAGCTGAGATACTGATTCAATGAGTCTACTCCTGAAGTTGGTCTCATTAAGCTGTGAGACTCCCCTCCCCCACTTCCCTTTTTTGGATCCCCTCTCCCAGCTCCCTCCTCCCCAGAAGACATTGGAGTAAAGAATACTGTTCCTTTAATATTAATTCTGCTATTAAGCATGGAGAATGTCTCTCTCAAGAGGAACTTTCTATTTAAGGATAAACCCAGGCTCACAGATTTATGCTTTTACTTATTGTTCTTTTCATTTGAGATGGAAGCACAGGTCTTTAATATGGCGCTCGTGTGATTTCATTTCATTTTTCAAATGTAAGTATGTAGGGATGGAGTGAGTGTTTTGCCTTGATACAGCAGTTGGTTTCCCTCCTCTGTTCTCAATCAGGCAGTTTTAAATTTTGGTTAGGCGTGTAAACACACTGTGATGGACGACATTAATAAATAAGTATTACACTGGCTCTGCTTGAGCCGTCCCTCTTCATCTTTATCTTTTTTGTTTAAATCCTGTGGGGTCTCAGAATGCTCTTTATGGAGATCAAGAAGATTAAGCAAAATTAGCTCTCAACTACATAATGGGCTTCCCTCTCCTGGCATGTGTCTCCCCTCTCTGCACGTGGTGACTCCCCCTGACATCAACAGGAGACTCACAGATGGAGGGAAAAATTATATTCCGGGACAGCAGGGCACACAAGGAGATTTTAGCTTTCTCTTTCGTTTCTAGCAGTGTACAGCCTGAATTGAAATCCAAAATGAAAATGATAAGGAAATCAGCAGGCTACTTAAAGACACCTTCCAATTCATCTATCTCCCAGGGCAGGCTGACCTGTTCAATCTCAGAGCCAGGGGTATCGTCCCTCGTCTTGAGAACATCTAAACCACGGCTTCGTAAACAGATGATACCTTAAAAGAGGTTATTTGAAGGGAGAACTATGCTTCACCCATGTCAAACAGTGAAATTTGTGCTGCTTATAAAGTTCTCCGGAGAGAGACTGGCTTACTCATGGGCAGAGTTGGCAGCTGCCTACATGGAATAATTTGAGGATCAATGAGAGGCCCCCATGCTTTAAAATCCATCTCCCTCATCAGTCTGCAGTGGTGCCTGAAATTTCCACCATTACTGTCATTTCTTATAAGCCTTTAAGAGAACATATGCCCTAATATCTTGAGGGAGGAAACATTAATTAACTATATAATATATTAGAATGGATGAGTTTTCTTGTTAATAACCCATTACAACCATTGACACCTAGTAAAGATCAGAGTTCTGAAGAAATAGAGGCAAGGGCAGGTAAGTTTTAACGGAGAAGTAGAAGATGGTAATTCACAGTGTGCATGTGTAGGAATATTATGCAGGCCCTACAGGAGTTTGTGGGGGTGGCTAATGTGTAGGGAATACCAGTGGGGAGAAAGAAGGCACTGAGTATTTTGTTGCAGGTAGCGGGGTGTGCATGGCCCCAAAATACGAGAAATGGTAAAAAAAAAGGAAGCTTATGGAGGACAAAATTTCCTTACTTCATAATATTGCTAGCTCTGGCCATAACCCTCCCAAAGAAGTTCATGGTCTTAGTAATCACAGTGATTTTAAACTAACTTAAATGCTCTTATTTGAGGGTGGAGGATTTTTCTTTAATCCTATATCAATGGAAATGGAGAACTGGTTGTTATAATTTGGATGGCAATATTTCACTAATTTAAAGGTTTTTATTCATCTATAACATCCACCAGCTAGATAACCCTATTCCTTTACTATTTTTTTAAGAAGCATTATTTGAAAATATTTAACCCATCCACAATATACAGCATTTATAGGGTTTAATCGGAATCAGAGAATGGTATTGATGGTTTGAGATCTTTTAGTTTAGTGCAAACCCATTACTTCAGAGATGAAAAAATGAGACCCATTTTCATAAGGCATCTTTATTCCTTCATTTATTGGACAAATATTTATTGAGTACTGACTATGTACTAGGCACAGGGATACAGTGGTAAGCAAAAATAGAAATATTTCTCATGGAGCTTATAGTTTAGTGGGGGAAAACATTAATTAATCAACTGATCACACAAATATGTATAAAATAAATACATATAATTAGTGTTATTAAATGCTATGCTTCATAAGAGTATATTATAAGAGTATATTATAGGAGTAGGGTGGCAGTAGGAAAACTCTGAAGGTTGAGGAGGGATTCGCTGAGCAAATAAGGGAAATAGAGGTGTAAGCAATAGGCGAAGCGTGTGCAAAGGCCCTGTTGCAGGAAGGTCATGGCATGTTTAAGGAATTAACAAAAGGCTTGGATGGCTGCGCTGAGACAGCCACTGGGAGAGAGTTTTGAGAGGAGGTTGGAGAAGTAGGCAGAGGCTAATCATGCAGGGCTGTGTCCTGGATTTTGGACCAAATCCTAGGAGCAGTGCAGAGGAGGGACTGGAAGGGGATACATGTGGGTTAGGAGGCTAAAACCAGAAGAGACTTGCCCAAGACTACAGAGATTTGGCAGAACTGGCATTGCTTCTCGGTTCTTTGATGAACAGGATAGTATTCTTTTTACATATTGTAGGCATTTTTTGCTTTTTGAACTCCCCGTCATCCATTTATCCCACTTCCATTTTAGTTGGCAAATCTACCCCTTCCCACGACCAGTTCTTATGATTTTGGTAGAGCTGCCTCAATCCTCAGCTCCCAGGATGGCATGTAACTCAGACCTGACTGAGACCCTCAGATTCCCTTGAGACCAATAGCAATTGGTTTTGGTTCAGCAGTGGGTATATGATCCCATCCTGGCAAATAAGATGCCGTGAGACTGTTGCTAGGACTTCTAAGAAGGAGAAAAGTAGTGAAGTGGGGCCTGCTGGAGTCATCTTAATAATAGGTGGAGGTGGAACTGAAGCCCACACAGCAGAAGCCAGATGTGAGAGATGGAAAGAAAATGTACCCAGATGACAGTCGTTTGAGCCCTAGTCCAGTCATGGCAGGAGTCAGCCTGGCCCTGGATTTTTCAGTTATGAGAGTCAATGAATCTCACTACTTAGAGCTGATTTTCGTTGGTTTACTTACCATGTGCATCCAACAGAGTTCTAAGAAATACAGCACTAAATTTTTTGCTCCCTGCTTAAAGGACACCACCTAAAAAGGGGGAAAGTATGATTTTCAATTCAAAATAGAATAATTTCACTGTAAAATCAGCTATCTGGATTCATTTTGGTTTAACACTACAAACTTTAGTATTAAATCATTTTGAAGCTGAAAAAGGTCAAATTTTCACATGATAGTGTATCTAAATAAAAGTATTTTTCCAATCAATAGTTGCATACTAGAAAATTTTTTTGCCGTAAATAATACCAAGATAAATGTTATTTATTAAGTCTAATGTAATTAAAAGAAAACAGCTAATTGACAGATATCTCCCAAATACTATAATAGCATATGATATGCCAGTAATTTTGATGCCCCTCTAAAAACACCAGTTCCTTCATACCCATTAATAAATCATTACGACATCTCTATTACAACATTTTACCAATCATTTTTGATGTTCTCTCCTTATATGAAAAGTCTCTGCTTTTGTTCTCACTTACTTAGTTAATCCAGGTAAAGGATACATACAGTTTCTTTAAGTTTTTTGGAGGATTTTTATGCTTTTTTGTATCAATGAAAAAATAGTTTAAGGGTTTACAAGTTATAGTATTTGTTTTAAAAAATATTATACAATTTAATTTAATGAAAAAGGTAAGATGAAGTTTTTGTGGGGAATTTTTGAAATTGTAGAAGGCTCTTCAATTAAGTTCTTTTCTGAAAAATTAAATGTATTTCTGTTTCACTTTCTAAATCATACAATTCCACTCAAAACAAAAGCACTCATTCAAAAACTTTAGAATTAAATGGATTTCAAGAAATGTTGCCATTGACTATTTGCTCTGATATTTTTACTGCAATGAGGCACAGGTAGGGAGGTTGTAGTCACACCTCACGGTAAGCTTCTCTTTGGGCTCTGACGCACCAGAATTACAGAGGAAGTGGGAGCAAATTTCTTATCAAGTTGGAACATTGAGGCTCAGTCTTAGTATAATGGACAATGACACTTCCTTTGTGCATTTATTGTTTCTGCTGGAATCTGAGTTCTGTGGCACCTGTGGGTGAAAGGGCTGGTTGGCTACTTATGTCTGATGACCCACAGAACAGAGCACCAGGGGAACGAATGAGGGCCGACACAATGGCACGTGGCCAGGCAAGTCCAGGGCGGCCTTCAGCCCTCAGGAGTCTTCTGAATAAGGGACAGCCCCACAGGTCTGAAATACTACACTTCGACTAGTAATCTTGATGATGGGCTGGAAGAGATGAGGTTTCAGGGCTATCAGAGGGAATTGAGCAAGAGCTGACACAATTGTTTTTTTTTTGTATGATCTTGTGAAAATAGAATAATTTACCTGTGCAGGACCTAAGGAAAAGTATAGTACTCGAGTATGTATGCAGCTGAATAAATGGTGTAATGGTTATGCCAATATTTAGTAAAACCCAAGGAGAAAATGGAATTGTAAAAAAATCTAAGGACCAGCTATGTGTGCATATACATATATATATATTCATTTATATCCATCAATATTCATTCGTTACTTATTTTGTGCAAGGTATATTGCTAGTTTTACCATGTGAGAAAGTAAATATTAATTAAATCAGAGATTTTGTCATTAATGTACATGTGATCTAACAGGTGCAGAATTTATGGGAATAAATAATTGTAACATCTATTTCAAAAAACTGTGCAAAAATAGTTTTATGTTTAGAGGACTTCTGGATGGTGTGATCATGGAAAGCTTTACCAAAAAAGTGATATTTCAGCTGTGACTCGATTGTTGGGCAGGGTTTATAAGGGCATTTCAACAAAAAGAAATAACATGAATAAAGTTAGGCAGGCAGAAAAGTGAGAGTTCAAAATAGTGAACAACAACTAGTTCATGAGTAGAAGGACTAAAGGATAAGTCTGGAAATAGATGAGATCTGAAGACCAGATCATGGAGGTACTTGAAAGCTCTATTTAAAGGGTTTTATAGTTTACCTTTGAGGCAATGAGGAACCATAAACTATTTCAGAACATGAATAAAAGATGGTGAGAAGCTTGAGGGAAGACTAAGATGTTAGGGAATGGAAGGCTATTTCATCTGTCCGAGTGGAAGGTACTAATGTCCCACTTGGACATGGGATGGTTGGGAGAGAGTGAAACAATGAAAGGGCCTTGGCAAGTGTGAGAACACAGGGCAAGAAAGAAGTGAAAGATGACTGTGAGGAGACAAGCAAGGTGACTACTATAAAAAGGAAATTTAGGAAGAAGAACGGTTATAGTAATGGAAAAGGGTGAAAAGAATGTGATTCTCTTAAGGATTCCAATCAATTCTTCATAGAAATAGCAGCTCTGGATAAAGCTCCTACTCTAATTTTTTATTTTATGTATATCCTACCTAGGAGTGCTGTACTTAGCACCACCCTAGTATAGAATCATTGTAACTATGATACAATCATATTTACAAAGTTCTAATTCAAATAAATTGATTTTCTTTTCTACTCTGCTTGTGCCAGCTGCCTGCACCAAGTGAAGAAATGACCTCTTTCTTTCAAAAACTATTTATTACAGATGCAAGACCTACATATTTTATTTCCATATGTGCTCTGTTGATCCATGGAAAATTTCAGCTGTAGGATTTCTTTGAGTAGAGATAAAAGCCAATAATGTATGAAATAGACATCATTGCTAACATGATATGAAAAAATATGAGGCAAATGGTATATTCAACATTATAGAAATTACATATATATAATATATATATTTTAATACACTTATGTATTCTAGTGTTAATAATGTTTCTGAACCCTCACCAGGCATGTGGCTAACTATTCAAAAGAGAGTTTTAAGCTATGAAATCAAAATAATCTAATAAGGCCAGTGAACGTATAACAGGAGAGATGGTTTTATATGCTTTTTATAAAGCTCTCAAGAATTCAAGGGCTTGCAATCTCTCTCAAAAGTCTCTGGCATTTTATCATTCTCCTAATTAAGAAGTTCCTACTTAAGTCCTATTGAAATGTTTGCTGCACCATTTCCCATCAGTTCTCCAAGGAGCAACTACAATTCCCTTCCTGATTTTGGTAAGGCCTTAGGGGTTGTTGGTCCTCCTAACATAAAATGTTTTGTGGTTGTGGAATGACTTGAGAAGCACATTCTCTTCCTAATTTTTCAATATTGTGGTGATGAGCCACCAGTCAGTGCATACTCTGGAACTTGGATGAATCAGGGTAGGAGATAGCTCTATAGAGACTGAGAAGTTAATTGGGCAATTCCTCAAAATCCCCAGTTGCTTCTTGAAGCCTTTGATGCTTCCAGATCCTCAGACCACAACTGCTTCTGCAGCCTTGAAATTGTATGATGGGGAGAAAATTGGTGCAGTGTGAAGTCCTATGGGCCTACAGCCAGAAACACTTCCCCATAAAAGAATCACACCTCTGTCTCTAAATATACCTTGAAAACAGCACTGGGCTAGGGTGACCAAGGAGGCATATATGGTGCAAAATTTCAGGAGGTACTCATTCTCAGGAGCTGACCTGGCACTTCTATGATCCTAAGTGTGTATCTTATATTACACATGCTTGGTGCCTGCATGCCTGCTTGTTTCATCCTAGTCACAAACTCTGATTTAAGACAAATCTTTTGAAAAGAGCATCAAACTTCCAAGAATGTGAATTGCATCTTTATTATGTGTTTTCCCCATGGCCCACAAAAATAATAGCAGGTGCTTGGAGTGAGGACAAATGATTGTGTTCTCCAGAGGCAGAAGTTGCATGTCAACTAGGACCTTGTGGTTGTAAGCAACAGAAGTAACTTTTTCCAATGAGAACAAAAAGAAAATTTATGAGAGTAATATTAGGGCAGCCCCTGTGGTGGAAAAGAAATGTGAAGAACCAGATTTAGGAAGGGCAGGGAACAGCTCTGGGGGTCTGGTAGAAGAAAATGTTTACTTTCAGAGAGAGCTGTTGCTAGAATGTATGGGCTCCGACCATCTTGCTTCCATATCTCCCTCAACTTTGCTTCATTCTGCTCAAGTCATAGATTGAAAACCAAGAGTCTAATTGGCTGAGTTTGGGCTACATGCTTCCCCATAGCTAGGAGAGAGCAGGGTATTTTGATTTTTATTCCTATTAAAGCTTCCTATTAAAGAATAACTTCTTAAAAGGAATCTGGGATTCATTGCCCAAAATAGTGGGAATGGGTGTTGGACAACCAGAGAGTAGCCAATAGCCATTGTACTTGAGGGTTTCTGATTGTGAACTCGGAGATCGTCTTGCCCAAGTGTTTTGGCATGTCATATGTTAGGCAAGCTAACAGTGGGATAAACATGCTTGCTTAAAATGGCTTTGTGATTGGAATACTACCCAAGTTTCACCACCTCATAAAGTGTGCTTAGATGAGACATTGTATATAAACCATTTGGGATAATGCAGCACAAATATATGCTCAATAAATTACCTAGCACGATAATTTTAAAATACCAACATGGGTCATTTTGAAGGGTAATCTGACCCTCTGAATCATTTACTTACACGTTTCATAAATATGAGCACTTACTATCTAATTACTAGATACTGTGTTAGGCAGTCGATATTGAGGAATAAAAGATAAATGCTTCATGGCATTTACCACCAAATGGGAATGGAGTTTGGGGAACAAGCCTGTAAATAATGACATAGCCAAATGTGGTCTTAGAGATATTCTCGAAGGGGCTGTGCCCGGTAGGGCCATTTAGAGGAGTGGAGATTTGGGGGGCAACACATGGGTAGATCATCCTGGGTTGTTCTAAGACTGGAACTTCTTGGAAATGTGTTGTAATAACAAGAGCTCATGAATATAGTGTTCCCACAAAGCAGTGAAAAAACCGTCTTTGATTCAAGCTTATCAATCCTCCGTGTACAATGCTTCATGGTCACAATCACAGGAATCAAAACTTTATTCCAATTATTACTTGTGTTCCCACATTGAGCAAGGCAGTATTTTCTCTTAAGTGATTTTTAGAAGATCAAATATGTACCTAATGCCTTTTCATTTTCCCCTACACTTTCAAATTTATTCTTATTTAGTTCTCAAGAGAATGTTTAAAGCAAGTAATATTTTCCCATTCAAACTGAGGCTCTCTTACCATCCAGGCTATAAGGAAGCCTACTGATCATTTAGCCTTAATATCCTTTTTTTTTTTTAAATAGATAGAAGATTGATACCCAGAGAGGTTTAGGGACTTGTCCAGGGTCACATACATTTGACATATGAGTAAGACAATGGCCTAAGAGCATAAATAATTAAAGTAAGGTAAAGTGTCCAGTTGTTGAGCAAGCTGGGTTGAGCAAGCAGGATGGCTGAATCCCAGCCTTAGGCTCCCTCTGTGCAAGCAACAAAAGTGATCAAAGATAAAAATCTTTCCTCTCCACAAAATGAGTACCTCGAACGTATTTCAAACGGTAATCCTCTCTCTTGTTATTATGATTTTATGGGAGGGGCGGTCCATCATAGAGATGGAGAGCTCAAGCTCTGTCTGGAGGGGTCAGATCTGAACCTGCATCCTGCTTTTATCACTTACTAACCACGTGGGCTTGGACAACCTAATCAACCTCTGTAGGCCTCACTTTGTTTCTCTCAACTGAAGATAGTAATAATATCGTGTATGCACATGTAATGCATTTAGCGTACTACCTGTCACATAATAAATATTAGATGTTGCTAACATTAATTAGTAGAAAAAAATAGAAGGATTGGATAGAGGTAGAATATTGCTTTTGTTCCAGTATTAGTAAGGGTTTTCCAGAGAAACAGAACCAATAGAAAGAGATTTATTTTAAGGAATAGGCTCACGTGATTATGGAGCTGGAAAGTTTAAAATATGCAAGTTAGGTCAGCAAGCTGGAGATCCAGGGAAGAGCTGTTGTTGCAGACCAAGTCCAAAGGCAGTCTGCTGTAGAATTCCACCTTGCTGGGGGGAAGTTGGTTTTTTGTCCTATTCAGGTCTTCAACTGATTGGATCAGGTTCACCCACATTATGGAGGGCAATCTGCTTTACTCTCAAAGTCTCCTGATTCAAATGTTAATCTCCTCCAACAACACTCTCACAGAAACATTCAGAATAGAGTGCTTGACCACAAGTCTGGGTACTTTGGCCTACCCAAGTTGGCACATAAAACTAACCATCACAATTCCAAAGCACCTTAATTATGTTTCAGTATCTTGTCTGGTATTTGTGAGTCTATCACTTTAGTCATAGAACTCAAGCTAGGTATTATTTCATCTTATTATTAGGATGCTAATTATCTTTTCTCCTTGCTAATAATGGAGCATTCATACTCTGCGATGGGCTCTGTTTGTCACTTTTTTTTTTTTTTTTAACAAACTAGTACCAGCTATGGGGATTCACTGGCTCTCACCGGCTACCTTCTTCCAGAATAATATCTGCTACATTGTTCCCAAACTAATAAAAGAGAGACCTAGTCAACCACTGATGGCCACATCCAAGTTACTCACATTTCTCCAGAGGAGCAGCAATAGCTGACCCTCTGTGGTTGTTAATATTATTCAGATCCTGGCTATGAAATCTAGATTTGTTTTGAATGAGCCCTTTAGGAAGCCATCACCTGGTATGCAGCTATTTTAATTGAGGCCTTGGCAGTAAGGAAAGGCCTGGAGAAAGCTGTGTGTATTTTTAGGCCACCACTCTCCTGTTGAAAGCAGTAGAAAAAGCTGAGGAGCATCATCGATCTCTTTGTTGTCAGGTTGTAGCAAAGGGTATACTCTAGCCAGAATGATCTGGCTGTTGAAAGTGGCCTCATTTGCCTTGTGCTATGGTACATGTTATTAAAACTGCTGTTTAATGTTCTTTTCTAAGGAGGTTGTCTCTGGTGTTTTTATCGTCCAGGGAAATGTGGTATCAGAAATGATCACATTCCTGGCAATTTTCTTTGAAAATGGTAAACTTTTGCAGAGTTTACGCTCTCTTCTATTAGGGTTGATAATGAGAAATCCTGAGGATTATTAAGCACTCCTAGGTTTCAGTAGGAACTTATTTAGCACAGATGTTTCTATAATTGTAGTACACTGGGAAAATTCACAGTGTTCAATGGTCCAAAACTCATTATTACTTATTACTTCTACCTGTGTATTGTGGAGCTAGTAAGCTAGGCCGAAATGTTTAATTTAGCAGGGGCTATAGTTCTGGCTCTCAGTTACGTTAGAAAGACTACTGAGAAGAAATTATTAGGTGTTGTACCTCAGATCTTACACTTACCAATCTTTCAAACATCACCTGGTACCCCGACATGCTCGTTTTTATGTGTTCAGGCAACATCATTGTGTTAGATTCCTTCAGACAATTCCCTAGCTTATGAGCATGAGAAAAAAATACAGAGTCTTAAGAGACTTTTAAAGCAAACAACATAGCTAACCATTGTGTTTTATCAGGATAAAAAAGCATGGAATATATACAACTGTATTTACCTTTCTACTACTTCTTCATAAAGTACGGCTCTCTTGTCTTGGCAGTATTGCCTGTATTTTTAATGAAAGCTTGCAATGTTTAAGAACAGGAGTTTGGGTGATACATTGAAAATACTTATAAAAGAAAGTACAAAAACTTTCTCATATTCTTAATTTTCTGTATTCTTAAAACTGGCACTATAAAAAATTCCTCACTGCTATCAGCCCTTTATCGGATGTGTAGCATGAGAATATTTTCTCCCATTCTGCAGGTTGTTTGTTTGCTGTTGTGATAGTTTCCATGGCTGCACAGAAGCTTTTTAATTTGATTGGGTCCCATTTATTTATTTTTGTTGTTGCTGTGATTGCCTTTGGGGTCTTCTTCATAAATTCTTTGCCTGGGACAACGTCTGTAAGAGTTTTCCCAACATTTTCTTCTAGATTTCTTAAGATTTCATGCCGTAGGCTTAAGTCTGTTATTTACCATGAGTTGATTTTTGTGAGAGGTGAAAGGTGTGGATCCTGTTTCAGTCTTCTGCATGTGGCTATCCAATTTTCCCAGCACCATTTATTGGATAACGATTCTTTTTCCCAGTGTATGTTTTTGTCTGCTTTGTCAAAGATCAGATGGCTATATGTGGAAGGTTTTATATCTGGGTTCTCAGTTCTGTTCCATTGGTCTATGTCTCTGTTCTTGTGCCAGTACCATGCTGTTTTAGTTGTTACAGCCTAGTAGTATAGCTTGAAGTCTGGTAAATTGATGCCTCCCAATTTGTTCTTTTTGCTTAAGATTGCTGTTGCTATACGGGGTCTTCTCTGGTTCCATATGAAGTGTAGAATTATTTTTTCTAGACCTGCAAAAAATGATGTTGGTATTTTAATAGGGATTGCATTGAATCTGTAGATCACTTTGGGTAGGATAGACATTTTAACAATGTTGATTTTGCTGACCCTTGAGCATGGTATGGCTTTCTACCTGTTTATGTCCTCTGCTATTTCCTTCCTCAGTGTTTTGTAGTTTTCCCTGTAGAATCTATATAGAACTCCAGAAAATCAGCAAGAAAAAAATCAAACAACCCTATCAAAAGGGAGCAAAGGACATGAACAGAAACTTTTCAAAAGAAGATAGACTAATGGCCAAGAAACATATGAAAAAATTCTCAACATCTCTAATCATCAGGGAAATGCCAATGAAAACCACAATGAGATATCACTTAACTACAGTGAGAATGGCCTTTATGAAAAAGTCCCAAAACAATAAATGTTGGTGTGGATGCAGAGAGATAGGAACACTCATACACTCCTGGTAGGACTACAAACTAGTACAACCTCTGTGGAAAGTAATATGGAGGTACCTCAAAGAGCTATAAGTAGAACTATCATTTGATCCAGCAATCCCATTACTGGACATCTACTGAAAGGAACAAAAGACATTCAATAAAAAAGACAACTGCACTTGAATGTTTATAGCAGCACAATTCACAATTGCAAAGATGTGGAAACAACCCAAGTGCCCATCAATACATGAGTGGATTAATAAAATGTGGTATATGTATACCATGGAGTTCTACTCGGCCACAAAAAACAATGGTGATCTAGTACCTCTTGTATTATCCTGGATAGAGCTGGAGCCCATTCTACTAAGTGAAGTACTACAAGTATGGAAAAACAAGCACCACATGTACTCACCATCAAATTGTTATTAACTGATCAACACTTATGTGCACATATAGTAGTAACATTTATCAGGTGTCTGGCAGGTGGAGGGGGAGGGGGGAGGGGTATATTCACACCTAATGGGTGCGGTGCACACCGTCTGGGGGATGGACATGCTTGAAGCTCTGACTCAGGTCGGGCAAAGGCAATATATATAATCTAAACGTTTGTACCCCGGTATTATGCTGAAATGAAAAAAAATTCCTCATTGCAAATGTTTCTTGGGTATATCAAAGACTGCTATTTTTTTCTCTGCACCTGGAGGAGCCCAGGATTTACCCTATTAATGCAAAAGACATGAGAAAATGAACACGAATTTAATGACAATTTTCATGCATGAGAGCCAATTATAGAAACTATCAGAGACTAAGGAATACATTCTATTAAATCTGGAATTAGGAAATCTCAAATTTATAACATCTATAGTCTCAAAGCAAGGCCAGAAAATTTTGCTTTTCATACACATTTCCTCATAAATTAATGCAGGTCATATTTATTTGACAATAGCAAAACAAAGATTGAACAGTAATCTGGTGGATTTGGATAATTTAGACTTATCTTGTACCTTTATTTGAATAGTCTTGTGCTTTAATATGAAGATAAACTGATTTTTCAACTTTTATTCTTGGCCTCAATTATTTTGACTGGCTATTTGGATACACAAACACACAAATGCAGAGGGTAATAATGATGGCCCCACTTCTAATTTTTTGCCTTGCTACATAGAGAATATAAATAATTTTGAAAACACTGAAGTTTCACTTGGTCTTTAAAACTCTACTTAGATCAGTAATTATATATAAGAAAGAATAATATAAATCATATTTTACTTAACATGTGGAAATATTTCAGAAAACTAGTTCTTCCTTCCTTGAGTTGTTATTCTGAAGAATTGCCACACACATGTATGTTTTGTTGATAATCCTATTCCACATGTCTGCAAGTGGTGCATGATGGTAAGGTACTTGGATGAGACTGAATCCTTTTCTTTAACAGCATAGAGAGGAGCGTTGAGCTATTTGCCATTGGTAACTAAGTTATAAAGGCTATTTCACACCCTAGGAATGGGTAAAAGATAAACATTTTTCTTTGTGTCAAAAGACTAACACAACTATGCTTTGGCCTTAGGAAACCAAACAGATTTGGAGCAGTAGTTCAAAATATTCCATAAAACTTGAATATTTCATATATAAGTAACAAAAGAGATGTTCGTTACTTAAAGTGTTGGACAAACTTCTGCATGTTGATTTATTTTTAATTGTAGCAAGGCATCTCAAGGTTAAGGTATTTATGAAAATCGTCTCATTAGTATTCAAACTTTTTAGTTTTCAGAGCTTTCTAGTGAGATCTAAAATGTCTAATCCACTTGATCATGAAAACAAACTATTAGGAATCAAGAAATAGCCTCTGTATTATTTGTAGTTTCCAGCTTCAGATGGTACTTGGAAGCATAGAGGTCTGAAAAATGTAAGAACCAATTAAAAGTTTTTACCAAAGTTATTGAATATCAACTTAATATCAGTTTGACTCTATGCTGAGGAATCAGATTTTTTAAAATAGGAAGGCAGAAGGGAATCTGACCTCCTACTTAAAATTTTGTTTGCATATGTTCACCTCTCATTCATTTGAACTTAATTTTTTGAAGCTCTAAATCAAGCTCTTCTTTGAGATGGAAAATAAGTGACAGAGATAAATCCAAAGCTAGTGACACTTGCACACAATATGCCAGCCTCAGATGGAGTTATCAGCATTTCATCCGTGCTGCATTTTGCTGAAATTCTTCTCACCCATTCCTTCCCTGGAATACGCCTGTTGAAGAGCCGCAATAATAACTACTCTGCCAATTAAGGTGTTCTACCTGGGGCCAGCCAGAGCTGAGTTTGGGGACAAGGTCACTTGCTGGGATGGAGTTGTAGTTCCCCAATTACTAGTAGTTCCACTACCTCTTCTAACTTGTCAAATAATGAGGAGACTTTGAAGGCTAAATCCAGCAGTAGCTCCTAGCGGGGTTAATGCAGAGTGAATGACAATGATACCTCAGGAGTGAGAGTCTGACAATGTCTGTCAAGCTCTGTTCACAAGGATGAGGAAGTTCATTGCTACTTAACACTACTTGGGAAAGGTATTGGTCTTGATCTTATCGGTGAGAAGGACCCCATTACTCTCTTTATTAGAAATTCATTAACTCCTTCATGCCACCCATGTAAACTGGTTGTGAACTTAACGTCCTAATGACAGAAGCTGAATGCGCTACGGCAGGGCAGCTCATCTTCAAAACCATGGCACTTCCAGTATATTTCCCATGTCTTGACTTTATAGTCAATGGCTTTTTTTTTCGAGTTTCTAAATACTGAGTTTAGTGATGAATAGCAATGGTTATACAACAATTATTTTTAGTACTCATTAGTAACACAACTGAGAGAGTAAGAATAACAAAATTATGCTCGCAAATAAAAAACAGAAAGGTTTTATACCAATGATAATAATTTTCACTGCTGACTTCATTGGTAAATCATTTAACTGAACATTGAAAACAACAATAACGCAACAAAAAGCCCTATGAAATTATTCTGTGATTAGCCATTCAACATTTGTAGGAAATTGACTAGATGGCCTGAAAACTAATGTCTCCCAAGCCTAAGCTGTATTTTTAAAACTTGTGCTCAAAGCTGAATATGTTATGTAGCAAAGGATTTTTAGCTATTAAATTCTTTTGCATGTGTTTTTCTTTCACTCATGTTTATTTATTGAAATAGTGAAGGATACTGCTGTCCTTTGATTATGCTTGGATCCTCTGTGTAAAAGATTGAGAGAGCAAATGGCCTTTTTGGCTCCTAGAGATGTTCTGACTCACCCCTCAGATTTCGCTGAAGTTTGCTTTGGACAAATGGACAAAGCCTCACTTGGTGATGACAAATACATAAACATATATTTAAAGAGATGTAAATATTACTTCTTACCTCATAACTAGTCAATTATTTCAGGTCTGAATATTAGATTTTTTTTCTTACTGAGAAAATAGTTCTGCATGCCCAAGATTATTTTACAAAAATGAAAAAAAAAAAGAATTTGAATTAAAAAATGAATAAATATGTTTTATGGAACAGATCTTTTTCTCAAATTTTGATTCTTGGGCTGCAAAATAATAATTTTCTGTTTGCTTTTGACACATGTGGTAAACTCATTAAGCCCGAGAAGGGCATTTTATCATATTTTTTATATTTATATCATAACACAAGGGCCTGTGATGAACTTCCAAGTTTTGAGTTTCCTGCGGGAAACAGGATAATGTAAAATAGCTATTGGCCACAAAAATTTTAATTCTAATTTTAATAAATAAACAAAATTTCAGTTGGGTAACACAGTTACACATTTTAAAATGGCTCTTTTAATATTACTTACGATTTTATCAGCAATCTGAGACACGTTCTGGACTATTAGTGCATATACATCACCTTGCTTTCTACTTAGTATTTTGCGGATTGTCAGTGGCTAAAACTCTGACAGAGAAAGCAAAAGAGAAACTGTGGTATTTGATTTATAACAGTGCTTCTGAGGCATTTTTCTGTATGGTGTTTTCTCTCTTTTGTTTATCCAGAACAATGTTTTCCCTTGTTGACAAATCTCATTTTCCTCTATGATTGATTCCAGTTCATGTTACTAAAATGTACTGGATATAATACAAGCAAAATACTTTCTCTGGCGTGTTCCATGGCTGGTTGATAATGAGGAGGTACTCTTTGTCCTTGATGGAGGATTTATTTTTTCTTACTGAGTTGTTGGGACTTTGTCAAGGACCAAGTTTAATTCTCCTGCACCTCTATAAAGCAGTTCTCTCCTTCCAGGGTGAAGTGTGGGCAGTGTGGTCCAGTAACGTTGCTGCTGCCTCTCTCCTCTTTTCGGGTGTTCTCTCTCCCACTCTGCTCTTGTGCCTGCACCCTCCCTTCTCTCTGCCATTCTGCTTCTTTCACAGAAAGTTCCCTGCTCTTCCCCTCAGGGCCCCAAATGTCAGCTAGCTAATCTAACAAATTAATCTATGCTAATCTGCTCTTGGGGGTTTAGGGGCTCCTTCCAGGTAACATAGACATGTATTTTAAATAACTATGAGTTGTTACCTGTTCTGAACATCCCACCCACCTTTTGTTGTATAATCTGTTGGTGACACTCATGGCAGACAACAGCTAATGCACGCTTGGACCAGTGGGCCTTCCAAGGCTTCTCCTGTGGCCTATCAGCCTAGTGCAAAACTGCCTGCTTCAGAGACTCTGAGACACACATCTCAGGGCAGCCACTCTACAGATTCCCAGCCTTTAGGGCTTTGAGGATATTCCAGATCTGTAGAATTAACTCAATCCAAGTTGGGTGGGGTCATGGGGAATGGATTACTACCTCAATCTCTCTTTGTTTGCCATAGAACACCTTCTCTTAAAACAATTTCCAGACCTACTGGGTTCAAAAGTATAGAACCAAGTATCAAATAATTAGAAAAATTCAAAAAAAATTTCCAGCAAATTCTGTTTAAGAAGAAGCCATCAGCACTGGACTGATTTTCCATACTGCTATGGGCTGGATATTTAATGATAATAGTAAATGCTCACATTTATTATTCTAGCTACAGTGGAATCATCATTACACACATTAATTATCTCATCTGATTCTTGAAACAGCTCTAGAAGTAGTACTATTATTATTTACATTTTATAGATGAGAAAAATGTAGGCTCAGAGATGCTATTTATGCTGCTCAGATTTGCACAGTAACAAAAAAAAAAAAAAAACTAGAACCTGCATCTGCATGGTCTAATGTCAGTTATTGGTGCCTGTTTCACCAGACCACACCTGTGCTCCATTCATCTTGTGACATGTTTGGGTTGAGGTCCGGCATCAACACCCTCTTCAGTGATTAGGGCAGGTTTTTTTTTTTACTGGCCGGGACCTTGGATTGATCCTGGCTTTCCTCAGCTGCTGTCCTTAGATAAGAAACAACCTCTCTTTAAGACCTTCGGGTATCAACCATCTCTTCTAATTGGTCAGATAATTTAATCAGATTATTTTATGTAGATACAAACAATGGATGGAAACAAATGTCCTATAAAGAATTAGAATGAAAGGTTTTCGGTTAATTTTCTCTAACACAGAAACTGTTGTGTGATAATTCTTGTAAATGCTCAAAGCTTGTTTCTTCTATGTTACCACAAGTTTTTGAGAACCTGGACAAATGGAAAATTTAGATTTAATTGGTGGCTATGATTAGTGACCTATATTTAGGAATTTGGGGCCTTAAAAGATATTTTATAGAACCATTTCATGAATTCAGTCATCCTTTACAAACTGTTTTACTTGTGTGTTTTCAAGTTTATTTAACACACTATAATTTTTTATATACCTCTAGCTAACTTTCTTAACTGTCTTTTGTCATAAACAAAAATTTATTGGTTAAAAAAGTCTCTATGAAAAGGAGAAAAAAGAAGAAATAGATCTCAAACCTCAAGACAGCCTATTCAATTTAATATTCATTGTTAGTTTTCTGTTTAACAGAGGTATAGAGAGGACAAAATCCATTGTCTTTGAGGTTGCAACTTCTGTTTTATCTATAAAATTCTGCAAAGATTGATTGAAAAAATATGTCTGTTTGGATTTAGATATAGTCAGTAATGTGACATAAACAGAAAGAGAGAGAGAGAGAGAAAAATCTTACATTTTCTTCTGGCTCTTTTCAAAGGTTTGCTAATTGGGTCTGCTTTGACTATTACTGGGCTCTGTTTAAGATCAGGCCTTTTTCTTGATATGTAAGATGTTCCTTTTTGTAAACAAAATGCTGGATTTTCATTCAAAAGAAAATGTGTTATAATCAGTAGAAATTGCTTCTTACTATTTCTATTTGAAGATTCCCACTAGGTCTCTGACGTGAAATACAAAGGGATTTGCCTCCAGCACAAATAATTTCATAAATTGTAAGAGTTGACTCTTTAACATTCTTAAGTTCAATAAGCATAACATATTTTTATTTTAAGAATCATAACATTCTAATCCACATAAGCAATCCAGAAACGTCATGGTCAAACAAGAAAGAAAAGGAAATATTTGACACATGGATACAAAAGGTAAATAAAATTTTGAGTCATGCTTCTTTATATTTTGAGTATCTTTTCCTCCACAAAGTGTATGTTTCCCTTAGAGGCAGGTTTATACTATCTCTTGTATCACAGAAATTATTCAACGTGAGAAGTATATTAATTCTTCCATACATAAACGTACAATATCCAATGAGAGCATGTGATAGCTTTTTAATCACTGGACATATTCTAGTAAAATGTCTTACCCACAGAGCTCACCTGCATGAACAACAATCAAAGATATTAGAAATCTTTGAATATTTATGTTGAAAATCAACAGCTTTTTTCAACTTTGAAGTACAATACCAATATTTACATGGCAATTATTCAACTGGGCAAAATGATGATGTGCTATTTAAGAAATGAAGTGGATAGAAGTCCAAGGGAACCTCAACCACGCATATAAAAGATTAAAATATTTATATTAACTTAACTGAGCTTAAGTGCCTTTTAAACTGTCTTTATAGAATTTATGGGTTGCTGTTGTTTTGTATTGTCTGAAAAAAGACACTGCACTTTGACTAGACTGTGATTATTGGCTGAACTATTGTTTACCACTGTAGACTCTATAAAGTTTAAACTATTCTAGTTTCCAATCTTAGAAAATAAATGTAATTTTCTCTCTTTTACTCTCTCAACATTAATAATAGCAAATGACCTTATTGCTGAAGCCTTGGTATATACTATTCAAAAAAAGCTAGTGTGAGACTTCTGACCATAAGTGAAAAAATTCTGTATTTGCTTTGGTTTGAGGTTCAAGCTTAGACTTAAAAGGTCAAATTTAATCCAAAGCCATTTAATAAATCTCTCATGAAAGTTCAGCATTTTTATTTTCTTAATGACTTGGTTATTTCATTGAGGAAATCACAATCACAGAATATCAGAAAAAGAACCAAAAAGTAAGAAGATATAAAGACAATTATATAATATATAATATTTATATATATGCTTATGTACTAATAAATATATTCTTAACAGTGATAGAAAATGGCTACTTCGATATGTTACTGGTGACTTAGGTCACTAGGCTGGCACAACCTTTCTGAAAGGGCAATTTAATGTTACCTACGGAAAGTGTTAAATACCCTTTACCAGTGCAATTCTCCATTAATTAATTTATTCTGAGTGCAATTAAAGATGCATGCAAAAAACTCTCTAATAATGCCCACACTAGTGCTATTTTAATAACACAAATTTGGAAACTAAATTAAAAAACTTTACCAGATAAATTATTATGTATAGAGAAGAATATTATATAGCTTTTATATACATGTGTAAACGTATATGTACTTTTGTGAAAAGATGTTCATGATAAAATATTAAGTGAAAAATGTAGCTAACAAAACCAAGGGTTAATAATAGCTATCTCTGAGTACATAGGACTAAGAGGAATTTTTAAATGTGCTTTTTCTGTAAGGAGTATATATTCATTTTATATGGTATTAATAAAAATAAACTTATTGTGATAAAAATGATTCTTTAATTTCTAAATTTGAATACAAGCCTGAAATTCTGGAGGACAGTTTCAACTTGAAGTCAGATTTCTACAGTTTAAATAAATTTTTTTTGAATATTTAGAAAAGGAAAAATTTCCAATAAAATATCCTAGGAGATAAAGGACAGCTGTGTAATTTTTCTGATGTGGAATCTTTTCTCTGGCTTACCTAAACATACCTAAAACAAAGACTGGCTCTCTATGGGGAACATATGATGTTTTGTTTGTTTGTTTTGTTTGTCTAAAGGGGTAGTGTAATAATCAGCAGTAAATGTTTAGCTTGTGATGTTAACAAGTAGCTCTGGGGATGAAGGAGGAAGGTTTTATGTGTAGTGTTTGCTGAATGGTGTAAATATTCTCACCATGGCTAATTTCAAGCTATCAACAGGACATCACTGAGTTGGGAAGAGATGTGCGCCCCTGGCCCTCGTGTGCTGATACTAGCCAGCTGCAGCACACCTCTGGGACAGCCAGATCTCTTGTATGGAACGGTCTGTGTGGGGGTGGAATGAGGCAAATTAGGGGCAGAAGCACTTCATATTCAAAGTGAAGCTTGAGAAAGTTTAGGAATTGGCAATCTTCCCAAATCAAAGGAGAAAGAGGAAGTGCAAAGAATAGTGATGTCGTTAAATATAGCACATGGGACAAGACTCTTAGGAATTCTTGAGTGACAATGATTGAGCTTTATAGTTTAGAAGAATCAACTGCAGCACCTGTTAAGCAAAGGCATTCCCCACTCTCTTAGAACTGGCGCCCAGGAATCTGCATGTTCGGGAGACCCTCAGGGGACTGCCATCATCAGCCAAAGAATCTGGACTGGGATGTAAACACTGGGATACTATATGATGTTCTGGAGAGCTTAACTCTAGGGGATACCCTATGATTAGCGTGAATATATAATTTATCCTCCAAACTAGGATACTTTTGAGCAGGGAACAGGTATAATCTAGGACTGTCCTGGGGAAACAGAGTAAATATTGACTCTACTCATCAGCATCCTCAGGAAATTGCAATTTTGTCGGAAGAGGAGCTATAAAATCACAGTATGGATGAACATGTACATACAAAGTGTCTCATTCTAAGCACTATAAAACAAAATTCTCTGGCTCTTGCCTTAAACATGATGAGGTTCTCTGGGTTCCTGGAGTATGGGGACTCTGCTTTAGCACCACCCCATTCAGCAAGACAGAGTCTTACCCACAATGGACACAAATTCAAGTTAGTCAACAACTGCACAAGAATTATTATCTTTGTATACTTCTCTTTGTAGTCAGGTCTGCCTAGTTTTAAGCAGTATCTCCCACTAAAGGGTGTTTTGGCCAAACTTACTTATATGAAGAACTTACTTATATGGAGAACATGACACAATCTGAGAGCCACTGAAAGAATTTTTTCCCTGACCCACTTGATATGATGTCTGATCTTCTCAGTATTAATATTCATCTTATAGGGTTAATCTATAGTGACCTTTTAATTTTCTCTCCTAATAGAGCCAGGAGGAATTGAGACCCATATCAAATAAATTTTGATGTCTATAAAGAAAGGTCAGTGAATAGCACAGAGGTGAGTGGGGCATCCCAACTGAGAGGTGGTGAGTGGGGCATCCCAACTGAGAGGTGGCATGGACTGCTGAGATGGCAGGGAGGAGATTACCATTGGGAAGGGTGAAGCTCAGATTCTTCAGCTAGCTAGCACCACTGTCCCGCTATTTTGTAAAAGCACTGTGTAGGAACTTCTATTAGATGGAAATGATGATTTGGGTCAGTTTTTTTTTTTTTTTTTTTTTTTTTTGCCTGGGTAACCATCCAGTATAAAATGGCTCTTTCTTCCTCTAGCCATTTTTCGTCATATCCTATTTTTTGCCTGGGCTAGGCTGACCAAATGCAGGCAGTTCCCAAATGGTTAGTATAGCAGTTCTCTACCTGGAGGCTGTGTGTTCTTAAGTCGTGATGCTGGGAACAGAGTTACTGCAAGTGGCTCAAACACTTACACACCAAAGCCTTGTTTATGGAGAAAATCATAATAAATTATCTACTATCTTTAAGCTATATGTAGATGACATTGTGATTAATATAATAGAGTTTAAATTAGAAAAGTTTTGCTGAATTCATAAACACACACACGCATGTATTTACTTACATATATAATACTTTACGTCTTTCTCAGGATGGTAATGTGAAATCAGTCATTGAGGAGTAGACAAAACTTTTGTAGGTTAAAATTTATTTTCTAATGCAAGATGTTTAGGGACCATGGCACAAACAAATTGGGTGGACAACCTAAATAATCTTGTCTGGCCTCTGGCCATCTAATTGGTCTAGAAAACTTTGGTTTCAGGATTCTGGGAAAAGGGTAGAAAGTCTAAGATGTGAATAGGACGTGAGAATGCCAGGTAACGGAAGAGGTAATGGAGATGATGATTTTATTAGCTCAATGAAATGGAAATAGTGGACTTGTCCTGGAAGGGGACCCTGGGGATAATGTGCTGGGCCTTAGAAATTCAAGAGAGAATTGGTCAGGGGTGGGTATCAAAAGGTTAACCCGTGGGGGTAATTTACATTTCATAATCCTTTGGGCTACAGAATTATGCATTTTCCTTGGCATGTATTTTCCTATAAATATCAGTGACATTGTAGTAAGTCTTCATAATAAATCTACTTATTCAGTGTACCTTCCTTAATAAGACTGATTATTCCTACTGACCTCATTGTATAAAAAGTCCACAGCCTCTCCAAAAAACCCCTGTTAGTGATAGAGAAAGCCAAATTCTTGTGTCCCTTCTCCTTGTGGCAGACTGTTTAATCCAAACTCTTTGTCCACCTATAATGTGGGCCAACACTTGGATTTATAATATTTTCTTGCCTTTCCCACTTCTTTACATTTTTAGTGGCCCTATTTCTGCACATTATTTTCCTAAGAAAGTTAGACTTCTGCCCTTGCAAAAAGGACACTATTTTCTCATCTCTTCTCTTATGGGTTTACGTAAGTTGACATTTGCTGTGCCTTCTCTCTCACTCCTAGCTGTTTGAAAGTGCTTGCCCAGGGTCTCCTTAGGGACCTGGTTTCCAGACTGAGGGCTGGTGTTGCTTTCAGGGTGAAACCTCCCAACCTCTTCAAAGAACAGACAGGTTTGACCCCAGAGCCCTTATTTATAACAGCTAGTCACAAAGTGGCCACCTTACATGACCTATGGAATGTGCCTGGCACTATTCTCAGACTCCATAGACCAGAGCTCAAGGGCAAATGACACATTTCCTGATTAGGAATGAATTCCTGCAACAACATTATTAAATATTAAGAGCCACAAATAGATCCGTCGAATGGTTATGTGACCCAAAAAGAATTCCTTTAGCTACACTTTTGCATTCTTAAAATCCATAGCATTTTAAATTACTGAGGAATTGAGATATTTCTTTAAAATGCTTTTCTTGTTTGTCTTAACTATTTGAGATACCTGAAGAGGAGGATAACTACGGAATACTAAAAATGGCAAATAAGTGTATTTTAGAGGTGAACAGCTGAATGATTTGTTTTCCAACCTTCCAAGTCTCCGTTCAGTGTCTCTATCTGTTGATGAAGACAGTATATTGAATTATGTAGTCAGGCTGGGAAAAGAACAGTCAACACAAATGCTATGTCTTCTCTTCAGGAAGTTTAGATGTCTGAATTGATTAAGTCATTATTTTAAATACATAGCAACTCAACATGTTAATTAAAAACATTAATTTAATTATTTTGAATTTTCATAGCTCTGCAATATAACAATAAAAGATAGAAAAGTAAAAAAAGAAAAATCAAAACCAAGGCCAAAACCCATCCATAAGTTTCATTTATACAGTGTTACACAATAGGTTTTTTAAATGTAATTTTCTAGTAGTTTGAAACGTTAGTTTTGACAACATTGATGTATTAAGTGATGTATATGTGATGTTTACATATAAAGAATTTGCTATACTTTCAAACAGGAAATCTTGTGGATTTTGCCAATCAGCTTTGAATATGCACCTGAAAGGTTAGTACCCAATATCTGAAAAACTTGGTTGACAATTTTTCTAACTTGAGAGAACATAGTGTTAAAATCTCAGTCTGAAAGGTTACCAAGAATCACGTAATTTGGAGTCTCTCCTTTTTATTTTTACAGGAATTCACAAGCTTAAGTTTTCTGATTTGACTTAAAGGATTCATGTGCCAGAATGTATTCAATGGATCTACCAGTTCCATTAACTTGTTACTGTGTCAGAACAACTATGACAAAGTTCAGAGCCTTCTCTTTGGGTTTGGTTCTCCAGCTACTTGAGCAATAACTTGATAGCCTTCACTCTTATCTATTTAATTTACTGAAATAATCTGTCTGCGGAGGCAGATGAATTCTCCTCCTCTTCCTTTTTCGCTTCTTCTTCCTGTGGGCAAGTAATGGCTATGGAAGTGAATGATCGAACCATTTGAGTATTTGAGTCCTAACTGCTAATTTTAGCTACACCACCATATATTACTTGTACACTATGTTTACTGAGTAGTCACGTTCTCAGATATTATGCATAGATATATCTTGTTGTGAACCACATTATTATATTATCTGCCCTGAAAAAAAAGTATGTCAATGAAAAATTGTCTTCTGAGAATCCATAGAAACTTCAGGGAGGAGATAAGATATATCAGAAGTAAAAGATATTTGGGAGCAGGAAAGTATGTTGCAAAATATATTCCTAATGTCAAAAGACACAATATAAACTAGGCAAAACTTATCATGGAACTGCTACCTTTCAGAACATGAAAATTTATTTCTAAAAGGAAGATAGAGATAGGCCGACAATCTGGAAGATCCAAATGCTCCATTATTTTATTTCAACTACCATAAATGTGAAATTTGTTTTTTCTCCAATTTTCCTCTTCTATAGATATATGGACATAATGCATCCTGGATCAAAATTTTTTTCTGTAAGGGCAACATCACTTTATTGAAAGAATATATTAAATAGCATTGCACGATTTGAGAGCAATAAGAATTCATTACATTGTAATGATTCCAGTCATTATTTGTTGCTGTCAGTTTTAGTTAGCCTAGTTTGTCATGAGGAATTTTCATGACATGTTAAAAAAAGAATGAAATCCAAATGACATGTCAACCTTTCTTTCCTTTCTGTTCCCTGACACCCCTCCCTCTTCCCCCATCACCGCCACGTTTTTCCGAAGGGTGATTAAATCTCTGGAAGAGTATAACCTAACCACTTTCAGGCTCCTTTATCTGAAGAGTAAACTTTAATACTACAGCTGCCTATATACCTTTTCTAGATGAATGATGCTGGCACTATTTGTGCTGCTACAGTTAGGGGGTCTCTTAACATTTCCATTCTAAACACCTATTTTCAAAGGTTTATAACTCTGCTATAAAAATGTGCTCTGGGCTGAAACTTAGCATACAGGATCCTAGCCCAGGAGCAATCTTTTACTCTTTTATATATTAATCTTGAAAAAAATGATGCGACTGTATTTTAAAGAACTGGAGTGTTCCCAGTAATAGAAGTTAAGGACATAAGGGTCTGAGGAAAGATCACAGTGCTAACAAGTCCCCCTCATCTATAATAGGTTTATCTGAAATTCAGTTTCACGACATCTCCTTCCTGCTTTTCATTCTTTCTTTCAATTTGCTCTGCTTAGAAATAAATCTAGTTTTATTGCTTTTATTATTTGTTTCAATAGCCTCATTTGTGGAACTTATTTAGTAGTTATGCCACTTTGATCTATGGTCCTATCCACAGTTGGCCTACAGGTATGAGTTGGCCTCTCCAGGGCAACATCAGATTTGGGAAAACAGGACGCCATGATTCTTTGTGAGTTTGCTGTTGTTGTTATTGTTGGTGTCATTATTTAAACATGAAGATAAATGAGAAGATATTAATTTGTGTTGACAGTAATTAAGAATGAATTGAAAACTTAACAATTCAAATAATTATGCTTTACTTTTCTAAATTGCTTCCTAAGACATTAATTTGGATATTTATACTTTTATTCTAAATGTTCGTGTTTTTTCTGATCTACATTATTAAGTATATGGACTTTTCCACTGTGGATACAAGTGTATTAATAACAAATGAATTGAGTTGGTGATCAAGTATTTTCATTAATACTTGATCGTTTGATTATCTTAGCTTGGTTTTAATCTCCCCCGGTAATCCCTGAGTTTTCAAATGTAGATGATTTCTGATTTTTTGTAATTAAATTATAAATTTAAAACAATTAAGAGTGACCAATTAGGAATTTTTATTTTTCTGGTATGGTTTATGTAGTTTCAAACCTTATTTCCCCAGAACATTAATCTATTTCCTTGGATGTTTTTATCATCTACAATGACTATCATGATATCTCTTATTTGAAAAAAAAAAAAGAGGACTGCCTTGAATTCAGAGATTGGGGTGATACTGAAGCAGTATGAAGGCATATGGCTTTATTTACATTTTGATCATTAACAACTGTTTTGTCACGAATAAAGTGTCACAGGTAGAAAAACAAACAAAAGCTACCATTCTTTCTAAAGTTGCTATTTGGAAGAACAAACATTCACTTCTATATCATAAGAGGTATAGATAAGATGGGAAGTCTAGAGTGCTTTTTTCCCCCTATGTATCTCAATATATGATCTGACATGATGGATGGGCATCAGGAAACTCATTAGCTGTCAGGATTGGTTAATGGGAGTGGTTTTACAGCACTCACTTTTTATTATATAGAACAGCATACTTTCCAAGCCTCCAAGACCACATGGCCCTTCTGTACCCATTACCCTCTCCAATGGCACCCTTTTCAGTTTGCCTTCTCTGATCATGGGAATTGGCAGGGTGAAAAGATGAAAAGTGACAGGCTTGGTGGGGCCAGGAAGGCATAAGTGAGGCAGAGAGAATGAAGGAGAATGTGTGAGCGCATATGTATCCTTCAGGATTCTCAGTTATTCTTTACCATCTGTCCATAGTGTGAATTCTTTAATAACTACTTCAGAATGTGTAACATTTACTTGGAAATTCACAGATGTATTAAATTACAAATATACTTTAAATCAAATATAATCAAATTTACTTTCATATTCAATGTATTATATATATGTATATATGTAAATAAATACATGTATGTATACACACATACACTCATTCATTCATCAAACATTCATTGAGCATCTTAGTCTATATCCAGCACTGCAATAGACGCCAAGAAGACTTGCACAAAATGAGCTGGCTTTCAGAGGGGGTGGGGAGAAAGCCTTAGAAACAAATAATTTTAATGTGATCAGTTCAAAGTGATAATTGGAATACATCGTGGTGGAGCTCTATGAGTGAACAAAAAAAAAGAAGAAACTCTTTCTGGAAAGGCTAGGGAATGCCTCAAAGAAGTTAGGATCTTTGTGTTGGGCTTTGAAAGATGAGTAAAATTTTGTAAGAACATGTGCAGACATAGAGACATGAAAGAACTTTGTAGGTTTTGTAAACAAAGATCAGTAAAGTATGGGCTTGGGGATAAGGTATTGATTGGAATGGATGAGACATACAGCTAGAAAGATAAATAAGAACTAGGTTTTGGAGCATGTTTTATGTTATATAAAGGTGTTTATCCTGTAGGAGAGAGGGAGACACTGAAGATTTTTAAGCAGTGACATAATGTGATCTTCTTAGAAAAAAAACTCTGGTAGCAGTGAGGAGGCAGGATTGAAGGGGTAAAGATTGGGAAGACAAATTTCCAGAGTCTTTGTGGTAATCCAAGGGGGATATGGTGGATGAGGATCAGAACTAACGTAGTGGCAAAGCAATTGGGAATAGAGAATGGACTTTAGAAAGAGGCAGAATGCCAGGATCTGGAGTTTGAGTGTTAGGACCGAAAGGGAAAAAACTTTCAACATGACTCTCAAATACTTAGTTTAGTTAACATGGTGGATGAGGTTGTTATTTTGATAGGAATTTAGAAAGTTTGATAGAAGTACAAATAGGCATAATGAATTTATCTCCATGTTTGGAGTATCTGCAGGTCATCCAGAGGAGATCAAATAAGCAGTTTTGAGTATTGGATAAGTTCTTAAGAAAAAGAATGGAGATACAGATGAGTTCATTTGTTAACTGGTTTTTCTTTATGTGTTAGGCACTGGAGATATAGTACTAAAGCCATAATCCTCATTCTCGTGTAGCTTGGAGAGAAAGACAAATAAGCAATCAAATACTATTCAACAGGTTGCATCCACCAAAGGATGAGCATATGGTGATACAAAGAAAAAAAGGGGATATCTACTCTTTCAGAGCAGATGTGAGAAGCCTCAGAGTTGGCTTTCCTAAGGAAGCTACAATTGATCTGAGACCTGGAACATAAGTAGCATTAAGTAAAGTGATGAGTGAAAAAAGAAAAAAGACCATTTCAATGGATTTCAGACTGATCAATAAATAGTAGATGAGAGTGGAAAGAGAAAAGAGATTGCTTTGGGTGAGAACATAGAGTAAAATGAGACAAGTGCATAGAATCCTTGGGCCATCAAAGTTTTAGGTGCAGGGAAAAGAGAAAGAGGTTCAGAATGATAATTCGATATTGGAGAATAAACAGTGGTGGACGAGGTAGAGCCTAAAATTAGTGATATCATAAAAGTCAATAAGGAAGAGAATGCTCAATACTGTCAGATGGGGCAGAGAGGGCAAATCAGAAAAGAAATTTCTATTAAACTTCCATCAATAAATATTAGTTAAGTACCTATTATTTTCTAGAAACTGTTCTAGATACTGAGTCATAAATGGGTGAACAAGACAGACACAGTCCCTGCTTTGGAAGGACTTACTATCTAATGAACTAAAGATGCAAAAGATGTTCTTAGGGATTTGATAAGTAGGACATAATTGATGACAATACCAGTGACTGCTCCCTGTCTCTCCCACTCCCCACATCCCCAGGCCTTGGCAACCATTAATCTGCTTTTTGTCTATATGGATTTACCTATTCTGGATATTTCATATAAATGGAATCATACAATATGTATCTGATTTATTTCACTTAGCATAGTGTTTCTGAGGTCCATCCACATATAGCATATATCAGCACTTCATGTATTTTTAGAGTAGAATAGTATTTCATTCTATGGATATACTGCATTTTGTTTATCTGTTCATCAGTTGAGGGGCATGTGGGTTGTTTCCACATTTTGACTGTTCTGAATGGTGCTGCTATAAAAATTTGTGTACAAGTATTTGTTTGAATATATTTTTGTCAATTCTTTTCTTTTGAAGAGATAAACTAATTTTTATTTATAATTGATGGGGAATGAGCCAGTGGAGATGAAGAAGATACCAGCAAATAAGTAGATAACTGATGGAGAAAAGTTTTGTAGAAGATGAAAAGGGAAAAAAATGAAACCCACTGTGTTTTTTTAGAAAGGATTTGAGAAATAGGAAGAAGAAACATTGGTTGTAGCTACCAGCTCTACTAAGACACTGTACTTTTACTAAATGTTGGGTATTTTACTTTAAATGAGAATGTTGGCTTTTCTAAATGTGTTTTGTATTATCGACATGGATGAAATTAGAAGTGTTTGTCCATAAATGAGGCCAAAAAATACCAGAATATATGTAAGTATTTTTAAAATTTTCAATAACAAATTTAAGAGAGATTTCATTGTATTTACATTGGTCATTGCTTGCTTAACAGAGACATTTAATTTGGATCAATTTCCTGCAATGCACTTAACAGGCTTTAAAATTCATTTTGTTGGGACACCTCCGAGACCCCATGCTAGATGATAAGGACAGCTGGAAGCTGATTTCATAATTTCTAAGTGCAACTGAGGTAGAATTAAAGTGCAAATGCAATTTTTGAAGTGCTTGACGTGAGAGAAGCTATAAAATTGCTCTTTGCTCTGACTTGTTTTAATTTCTATATGAATGTTTTATACAATAGTCTTTTTACTGTTTTTCAAGTCACGAGCAATTATATTTGATGAAAGGGCAATTATCACACATAGAAACTCAGCATTTTCGAAGCTATCAAAATTCTACCATTAGACTCTACTTCCCCCTACCATATCAATTTGCTGGAAAAAAATTGTGAAAAATTTTGTTTCTGAAAATTTTAACTTGAATGATTGGAAATGGCAAATTGGGGTATTTTTCTAAATACAGGGATATTCTCACCCTGAACTGGGATGATAGAATTATACTTTTGTTGATTAAATATTAATTTTACTATGACAGTATGCTTCCAATCCCTGAAGCTTCACTTCCAGAAGTTCCATTTATTCTCCAAGAGAACAAATGACAAAGGCAACACATTCTGCAGGTGTAGACTCAACCAACATGGTGGCACTGATTAAATGCATCGAATCCCAAATGTTCTCTTTTGGGCCTTGGACTCATGGAGTCTCTCTCTGCCTCTGACTTGTTCCCCTTTCATTTAAAATTAAACGTCTAGCCACTGGCAACTTTCAGGCTTGATTTTCATCCCAGGCCTAATGGCTTACAGGTGGCAAAAAAAAATTTTTTTTTTTCCCAGTGACAACATTTTCCCAAGCCTATCCAAGTGTAATGCCAATGAGAACATTATAGAAAAAGGACAGGGAAAGAACCATTTACAAATAAATAAATAAAACCCTTTTCACTTTCTTTGTTCCATAAAAGCCTTTTCTTTTCTTTTTTTCCTCATGTTTGATATATGGGAGCGATTCCATTTATAACTTGAGCTCTTTTGCTCTGGGGTCTCTGTGCTTAAGGCTCAGCTCTTTTGATGTTTAACTGTTATAAACTGACCAATATTCTGGAGAGACTTATCTGTGAAACATATTGGACTGATTTTATGACCATCACACCCATTTTGCTTCTTCTTCTCCCCCAGAACTTATGTCTAGCAAAAAAAAGAATACTGAGTGCCAATTATTCTCAATGAATTTCACCACCTATAATGTAGCCCTTGAGTAAGTATTAAAATTATATAGCCAATGTGTTTCATGGGATTCCTGTTTTTGAAAAACACTGCAGAGTAGTGGAAGTGGGTGAGATTCAGTGAAAATCTCAATTGTGATACTTGTATTTTCATTGCAATTGTCATTAGTGAAAACTACCTAATAACTAATCTGAGATCCTTGTCCCCTTTAACCTCTGAGTTTTAGAAGTCAAGAGTTTTTTGCATATTGAAATCCTTTACGAGAGATAGTATTGTTGGGAAGATTAAAACTTCAAAATAATTTTACATATTTTAAAATAAAAAATTGTTACTAAAGGTAGGCTGCCATTAATAGCTATAGTACCTTAATAAATAAACTCATGAAATGTTCTAATACATGATATTCCTGATAGAAAATTTAATATTTGTAAGTAAATATCTGAGGTGTACTTTAAGACAAAAAAGTCATCAGTCAATAGTGTTTATTATCAGTAATTATAATTAAGTCAGGATATATTACTTGTCTAACTTACCACCTTTTATAAAACTTTAGTTCATGTCAATAAAGACTGGTGCATATATATATATATATATATATATATATTAATAAATGATTTCTTTCCAAAAGAAGAGAGAGCTAGGAATAAATTCATATGTTACTTTAGGAGAGAAATAGGTTGGCCTATATAATGTAACTGCTATTTGCATATAAATTACTTCACAGGTATAATCAAGAAAAATATTTGCAAATAGCAATCATGAAAATAAAATTATGAAAATACAAATATTTATGGATTTATTGTCTCACTAATATATGTATGTATCTATATTGATGCATACACAGAGGGGAAGAGAGAAGAGAAAACTATACATAATGATAGGGCAAAATATGAAGTAGTGGAATTTGTTTTTAGTGAATCATTGCCTCATTTTACTGTAGACTCCTCTCTCAAATGTAGAGTCATTTTGTCCCTGTGTGCTGAGTGCCTGCATACTCTCTCCAGTGAGATGGTACAGCCAAGCCAACCACCTTTGGAGACAATCTCCTTCTCTTGACCTTCCCTAGCATCCTTGTCTTTATTCCATTTCCTCAGAACCGTGCAACTACTAAACCAACTCATGCCAAGGTGAAAAAAGGTGATGGATTTCACAGAGAACAAATATTTGAATATTTTTTTTGAGACAAGCATGAAAATGAGGTTTATTGAGGAGAGAAAGATAGGATTATAGAGCAAGAGCAAGATACAGGTTTACAGAGCATGATACAGACACCACAGATGACAACTGGACCCATTGTCACAGCAAAGGGAGAGCAAAAGGAAGGAGCCAAAAGGGGAAAGGTTAACCTTGTTTTATAGTGCCTGGATTGGGACCTCCCTTGTGGTTAAGAGGTCACCATAGAATCACCTTGATTGGACAGCTGGGAGGTGCATGACCTGTCTTACTTATACATGTGGGTTGTTCTGGGTCAATTTCTGGACTCTATCGTATCTGTGCTGCTTGGCCCGTGGGCTAGAGAGTCCTCTGCATTCTTTTGCAGCTGGTGTGCTAAGTTCTGATTGGCTGATTCGTAGGGTGTTCCCTTCTCCCCCAGGTAGAGCAGTAGCTCAGGGCAGGATCAAGATGGGGCAGGACCAAGATGGGGGCCTGGGGTCCACCCTTGTCCTTCTTCCCAGGTGGGGCAACTGCACCAAGGCAAAGTGCTCACTTTCATCCCTAGGAGACCCGGAATCCTTTGCTAACCACCTAACATTTCTCCACTATCTATTCTAGAGGCCCAAATCATTGGGTATGGGGCATCAACGCATCTGGCCGCTTCCTGCAAATACTAGAATATTATCATTAGCTTTCCAAAGACCGTGGCCATACCAAAATAGCCTCTGCATGAGACAGTAGACAGATGTGAGGTTCTTTCTACCCCACCTTGTAGAATATTCTTTGTTCTTCTTAACTATTAGGACTGCCCTTCATAGAGGTGCACACACCCACATGCAAGCACACTCACACACACCGATGGGGGAGCCAGACACCAGTGTGTATTTGGTTAATAGCAATTAATAAGACAGTCATAATTAGGAGTCTTTCTGAATCTAGGTTTTCTCTTTATCCTGAGGAAGGCAAGAAGCAGGTTTCTTTTTGCAAGAGAATATTTTTTTAAACTTGCTTGTAGTGCTAACCTGTGATCCTTTTGTTTTGTGAACTCTAATCGGATCTATGAAATTTATATTGTATAAAGTACAGAATTGAAGAATCAAGCTGTCATTTGGTGTTTGGGGGTTTTGATCTGATGAAGGAGAATTGTCAGTGACTCTATGAGAAAAAATCCCAACCTTTCTGTGAGATAAAAATCTTGACCTTCTTCTGAGAATGCTTGGAAGGGCTTAATTTAAATCAGGTTTCAAACAAAGTGGAAGTTTCCTGGAAACATAACAGAACAAAATACATTTAAAATAATTTCTGCTTAACCGGTAAGAGGGAACCTTAGGGCTCCAATTCCCTTATAAAATATAACACAACAATGAATAGTAGTATCTATGAAAAATGACTATTGGAAACCTGTTGAGTTGGAGAACAATCTGAAGCTAAGTAAGTGGGCTGACAAACTGTACCTACTGCAGCTTTAATTTGCATGTTTTTCAATAATCCCCAAAATGTGATGGGATGGGAAAGAGTTGGTACTCTGAGACATTTTGCCTCTTATTACTTGTTTTGGCTCCTGATGTGTTTAGATCATTTTATTTGAACAAAGTTTCCTGGGATTTGTGACCCAAAGGGAGAGCTCAAAAGATCCTCTCACAAGGCTGTGTATGCTGAGAAGCCTTCTGCTGCCATTTCCTGAGTTCTGCAGACTCTGAACTCAATTCTGAAGCAGGCTGCACAAACCTTACTTAATTTAAATCAGAGATACATGTAGTGTTGTTATTATTGATGAAGATTATGTTAAACTCCAAGATGCATGGATACGTATCATTGAAAAATAAACCTTTATTCTAAGTTTCCTTAGTGGCCTCCAAAAGATTAAACTATTACTGTAAGCAGCCCATTGTTTCTTGCATGATTCTTACACTTTATTTCCTGTCAGCTATTGCAAGAACTACTAAGAAGAATTAGTTTCACCACACAGTAAATAAATGCTTTAATGCCTTGCATTATTGTTTACACTAAGCTTTGCAAGCACTTAAGCCACAACAGATAATTGTCAAAATGATGAAGCAGTAAAATCACACACAGCCAGCAGTTATATAATAGTATAGATGTTGTTCTAGGGAACAGCTTGTAAGACTTAGAGCTTATACTTAGTTTGTTAGTTGGTTAGCAAAAGCAATAATTTACGAAAATGTATCATAAACACCGAAAAGAAAAAAAAATACAGAAAGAATTATTTTAGGACCCAAGTACCCTACAAGCTCTACTTATCTATGCTGTCATCTTTTTCTCCTTCTGTGTTATTTATTTTACTTAAATCAGGTGCTTAAATCAATACTGCTTGAAAAGTGCCTATGAGAGACATTAGATCGTTGGGTATCCATGAAAGAAATTGATGTCTCTTGTGGGAATTATGTTAATTTAAAAATTAACACAGGTAAGGGCATGGTTTGCAATTTCTCTTCTGAAATAATAGTTTTAACCCACAAATGCAAATCTCACTCTATTGCTTTTGGAGCTTGAGTTTTATCAGCTTTTTATCCTGGGGAGTGGGGGGCAGGAGGATGAGAACTGTCTACACACTTGGTTTTAACTGTAGAATTTCTGGATTGTGCCATGTTTTCTTTAACAGGGACATCAGTGAAAACTATGTTCCGTCTGTGGTGATGTATCTGAGTGCAAACAGGACCCTGTTAGCCATTATGTACCTATTAGCCCTGATTACCTCCTGATAGCTCCTTACCAGTTGGTTTCTCTCACTTTGACAGATCTAGTACTTTGTTTAACCTTTAAACCAGTAGGGCAATAACACAGCTGACAGAAGGGGAGAAATAATTAAGGAAAACTTAGCCAGGACATTTAAAAATCTCTAACAAGGCAGATTATTTCTGTTCAATTTGAAAACTTGTCAAGGGATGCATACAATTCTCCATAATTGCTATAGCAAAATGTTTCATAATTTTTGCTAGCTTCAAATTAATTTTAGCAATGTAGTTTAATCAAATAACTAAGTGTCTTCCTTTAAAAATATCTATAATTTACACTCTCAGGAAGTAAGTTTTAATATTTCAATACTTCGAAGAAAAGCGATATCCAAGAGAACTTAATTTCTGGAAGAATCAGAAAGGAAATATATTTTAAAAATATTGTCTAAAAATCTGCCAACAGTCTGTTTTACATTTTCTGAAATGGCTGATACATGCTTTTGGAAAATTACACAAGTTATAAAAATATTTAGGCCCATATTGTTAACAGCTCTAGGCATTGAAACATGGTCAACAGTAATTAGAAGAAAAACAAGACATCCTGAACTTTATTGGCTTTTCTTTAGAAGTACTTTTATAAAAAACTTAAGATAATAATTTGCTAGGGAAGAAGTCAGCCCTGTCTCCCTCTTCTTTCAACATTCTCCAGCATTAACCCCATCTCCCCAAGCCTGACCCCATTGCCATACTTACTCACTTTGGAGCCATTTTAGTTACTTTCATGAAAGGGAGTATTGGAACTCCCTGGGTATTCCTCCCATTAATCCACATGCACAAAACAGAGAAGTAGAGAGAGTGCTTCATTGTTGCATGAAAATACTTAATTAAAGTCAGAACCGCTTCTAAATGAAAAAGTGCAAATAGTCTCTCCAGATCATTAATAATTTGGTAGTTTGTAAGACATTAAAATATAATGTATTCATTATTTTCCTTAAGTCCATTGAGGTCATTGCATAATTCCTCTTGCTTAGCGATACTCTTTTTGACTAAGATAATATCAACTAATATAAGTGTCTCAGCCTTGTCAGAGCTAAGATATTGACACCAAGAAACATCACAATTGTCTTCTAATTATGCCTGACAACAAGTCCAATTTAGCGTTTTTTCATACATCATTTATTGTAAGTCTTAGTGTTCCCTGTTATCCATTCTTATGTTAATTGATTACTATCATGTTTCCTACTTCATGGTTGCATAAATATTTCTTAGGAAATAAGTTTGGCATTTCCAATAGCTGGAAACTCTAAAATCATATTAAAATAATAATATTCTCCATCATGTAGATATATGACATATTATTTAATTTTTAGTAGGATTTCAACAAAACAACTGAAGTAGAACATTAAACTTTATTACGATTACTGATATTTTTAGTAGTATATACTTTATATTACAAAATATGTCAAAGGCAAGATACCTTCTTTTAAGGAGTTTTAGTGAAGGAGAACAATCTCTCCACAAATTAAAGGTATATATATATATGTGTGTATGTGTGCATGCGTGTGTGTGTGTGTGTGTGTGTAACCAGCCATTATTTTCTTAATATATTACTATCGGTGCTGAAATGATTGTATGGCTTAATCTAGGAGCCTGTATTGGACAGCTTAGTGGAGAAGGAAGCCTTAAGAATTATCAGAATAAAGGGGAAATGCTTGACGATAGGAGGGTAGGGGAAGACGTCTTGAGACACACATAGAACATGCCAGAATACCCAGAAATGGGAGGATTTGAGAAATGCAATGAATGGTATTGAGTTTGTCTGCATGAGTCAGACAAACTTAGAAAGGATGCATAGGGAAACTTCCTAATTGGAAATGAGAGTTTTGACCTCTGTGAATAAAAGTTTACTCCTACTTTTGGGAAACAAATTAGAAATCACTAGAGGTTACTAATATGCAGTCATCAAAATAGTACTAAGGTAAGACTTACTTTTTTGATGAAGGAATTGCTGAACATCAGAAATCAGGCTGGGAAGAAGTAATGATCATCCAGCTCCAACGATATTAAGGTCTGGTTAGGGTCATAGCTACTGGCTTCCAGAAGGAAGCGACATATGATCTGGGTCTCAGAGGATGAGTGTGAGTTTCCAAGGGGAGAGGAAGAAGAAAGGAGACAAAAGGCCTGGATAAAAGGAATGAAAAATGAAAAGGCCGTAAGGCAAAGGATGTGGTGCTTTGGAAGAAATTTTTTAGAAAGTGACTAGAATTTAAAGGATGAGGTTGTGAATGGGGAGAAATGAGACCATGACGGTTTTTTGAACTTTATCCTAAGAGAGCTAGGGAGACTTTGGGGAGTTTTAAGCAAGTGAACACCATTACGATCAAGTTTGCATTTTAGGATGAATGCTCTGAGTGTGGGGAACAGACTAGAGGCGAGCAAGACAGAAAGCAGGAAGTGAAAGAGGTGGCAGTATAGTATTCTTTTTTTTTTTTTTTTTTTTTTTATTTCAGCAAATTATGGGTGTACATACGTTTAGGTTACGTGTGTTGCCCTTGGTTCCCCCCCCCACCGAAGTCCGTGTTTCAAATATGTCCATCCTTCGGGTAGTGCGCATTGCATTCCTTGTGTATACAAATACCCGTCCCCTCCGGTATAGTATTCTTGACAAAATAGAACAGTGCCCTGAGGTAGGCTGGTGGCTGTGGGGAAGTGAGAAGGGCTTAGCTATAAAAGCGTCAGCAAAAAGAATTGGTGAGCTTCGCAGTTGATTTGATGCTGGAAAAGAGGAGAGAGAAAAAAAGGGGTCCAGAACACGGCGAGAGTGATGGACTTGGTGAGAACTTAAATGCAAAAGATTAAAAACAAAACAAAACAACAAACAGAAAGACTTGAAGATTTAAGAAATAAAAAGCCATGTTATTTATTTTAGTAAGGGGGTTGGTGATAATAGTCTGATAGAAAGAGAATACTAGAAACTGATTTAGGCACATTTGATTAAGGAAATTCAAATAGAGAAATTTTATAAAGAGCAACAAATATGAACCCAGAGTCAAAGTGAGACATTGATAGCTGAAATTCTTCAAGAGAATTTAAAGAGAACCAGAGCTGAACCATACTATTCAATGTAAATGGGCCATCATATCAAAAGGGTCCCTTAAAAGAGGTGAAACGATTAGCAAGGAAACCACAAAAGTATGAAAAATTGTCCCAAGTTAGAGAAAAGTCAAGTAATAGAATGTTAACTATGTGAAGGGTCTTTGATTCTGCCAGTTTTGTTACATCCGAATTCCTCTGGTTGTACAACACAAAGTAGATGCAGCCGTGACTATTGATTGCCCATCTAATATTCTTTCATTCCTCTTTTTTTAACTAATAGGATTCCAATTTTGTTGGTAGTGGCAATTTGCTCAGTTAAAAAATTACATTTTTCAGCCCTCTTTGAAGCTGAAGCTGGCCGTGAGACATGATTTTGGCCAATGAGACGTAAGCAGAACCCATTTGGTGGAACTTCTTGGACAACTCTTTAAAAGGAAGGTAGACTTAACTGTCAGGGACCTTTTTATTTTTTTTTGCCTGAAATGTTGTCACAATATTGGAACACAAGGGGGAGGGAACAGGAGCTGTCATGCAATCATGAGGACAAGAGTCATATCCCAAGGATGCTTGAGTGGAAAGATCACAGGAACCTGGGATATTGAAGACACTGTAGCTGCTATTGGCCCTGGTCTTCCTGTCCCTGGATTTTTCATGAAGTCACAAAAATAAAATTTCTAATTTGGTTAGGAGCCAATCCAGTAGGATTAATAATATTTAAAAATATTATTGTTAATAATATTGCAAACAGTAATAATTATGATGTTTTGAGTGCTTTCTATGTGGAAGGCACAGTGTTAAACTCTTTACCTGTATTGCTTAATTTAATCCTTACAATCCCATATAATCCTATAAATTTTATATTTTATCTCCATTTTACAAATGAGGAAAACAAGATTTAGAGAATTTAAGTATATTACCCAAAGTCACACAATTAGTACACTTACTAATCTCCCTTCTCAACCTATAATTAATTTTGCATCAGTAAATAACTGTTGACTTCATGTTCATTTTTGGACTGCTTTGCTCTTAGCCATTTATTATCCATATCTGCTGGTAATGAAATAGGAATCTCATTTCAAACAAGAAGAAGACAAGCATTACTGGTAAATTCGCTGAATGAATACATGGCTGGGGAGATTGATGCCAATGCACATGTTTTCTGATATGCACACAACTAAAAAATTTTCATCTCAACTCTTAAAGACTCCACTGAATTCCTGACATCCTGTTGGGCTCAAACATAAATGCTGCTCGTGCCTCTCACTGTCTCTTGGACTAAAAAATGTGATGAGATGATTACATAGTTATTATCACTGTTTAGGAATGTACATGTGCCAGATGTGGACATGGCTCTTTCTGTTTCAGAGCTATCTGATCTCTCTGATGTGGGGATTTCTTCGGTAATATTGTGGAACAGTCTCTTATCTGGAGCACATGATGAAGTTCACCAATAGTACCCATTGACTGAACCACATTAGCAATTTGTAGTAGCCCAAACAAAAGGCAAAGCTAGTGAGATGCCAATACACTTTACAGAAATTGGAGGAGATGCTTCTGTTATAGATACAGAGACAAGGAACTCTTGATAAAATGCTCATCAAAATATTAATACAAGGAATGCATATTACAGAAAACTATCAAATAAATTCAGTTGTTCCAATCTCTGTTTAATCTCAAAAGGGGGCTACAGTAATATCTATACGAATTCACCTTAGAAAGGACTACCATAAAAAGAAGTTGAGTCACTGTGGTATGAAGCATTCTTAATTATTTACACGATTGTCAGGCCTAATCTCTAGGTCCAGGACGCTGTAAGATTAGCAATGCTTGTTCATGTATACAAAATTACAGGCATTTTCAATTTCAATGTAACTGTAATTGCTGAATATATCCACATTATTTTCTCAAAAGATTTGTAGTAGCTGTTGTCTTTGTTCTTCAAGTCAGCAAAGCCTGTGAAGCACACTGTAGATGCTCAGTGTGGCTTCATCACAGAGTAGATACCTTTCCTTATGTGGAAAGAATTTGATTCACACATGTTGTACAGAGTATTCACATGGTTGAAGTAATTCCACTGCATGACCTGGAGACACAATTTATGGGACTTGCTCTGGTATACTTGAAGATTACTCATATACCTTCTTCTCTTAGGGACAAAAAAGTATGAGCCTGAGGTCTGATCGAATGTAGTGTCTTTATCAGACTCAGATGTGAGTCTCTAAATATCTACCTTACCAATTGTGAAAGCTTTAAAGTGGACATTTTAGAGATCTGCTCTCCAAAGATGGTTTTCTGGGAAGCAATTGAAAGTCAGAAGTATACTTGTGTTCTAATCAGTAAATTAGGGCCAAGAAATTCCAGACGTATCTTCATTTCTGCATTTCTTCTTTCAGCCATACTATTTCTTTACCAAACACAAATCAAGAACTTCAGATTTTTTTTTTTGTAGCTGCTGAATTCATATCAGGTTTTTTTCTTGCCCCAAAAGGATCTTTTGCTGAGATAATTTCCTCCTGAGAAAAAACTTGCTGTGGAATTTTATTTTCCTGTTGTATCAATTTCCTATTGTTGTTATAGCAAAGTACCACAAGTTAGTGGCTTGAAACGATGCAAATTTATTTTCCTATAACTGGATGTCAGAAGTCTAAAAATAAAGATATTGGCAAGGCTGGTTCCTTCTGGTGGCTCCAGGAAAGAATTTGTTCCTTGTCTCTTCCAGCTTGCAGTGGCTGCTGGCATTCCTTGGCTTGTGGCATCATCATTCCAATCTCTTTTTCTGTAGTCACAGTATTTTCTCCTCTCTCTGACCTCCTATCCTCCTCTTATAAGAACACTTAGAATTACATCAAGCCCACTTGAATAATCTAGGATAATCTCCCCTTCTCAAGAAACTTAGCTTAATCATATCTGCAAAGTTCCTTTTCTCATATACAGTGACATATTTACAGGTTCTAGGGATGGGGACATAGACATCTTTGGGAGTCATTATTCAGCCTATCACACCTATATATTTTTTAGAACATTAATAGTCATTGACTTTTTTGAAATGATCCCCCAGAATGCTGTACATGCTGTGGTTTAAACAATAGCACCTTATGAATGCTGGACCTGTCTTCAGCCCCCAAATTCCAGAGGATACTGATTTTCCTGTGGTTTCCTACTAAAGAATAATGTTATCCATAAATTGGAACCATGAGTGAATTAGCACAGCAGTTCTGGGTCCTGGAATTGAGTCTGATTTTCAAAAGACCTCAAGAAGCACTGCATATGTCAGAATCCTTGGACTCGAACAAACTGCATGCATTCTCCTAAAAGTCACTAAGAAGCTGTGATCAAAAAGTTTTTGTGAGTTTTAAAGAGGTGTTCTGGAAGGAAAAAAGAGGACCTTGACAATTACAAACTATTTCTTAAAAAGACTTCTGATTTCCTCTCTCAGCTTTGCTTTAACATTTACAATTCTGCACCTGTTACTTGTGATAGTTGTTTTTCTCTTAGATGTTATGTCATGAGTGCATTTACCTCTATTTATTTTGAATAATTAACGGAAGGGAGGGTTATCCAGGCTTTCTCCAGATGCATGGCTGACTGGTCCTTGGTGGGCCTGAGTGGGTTCGCCTCGCTCTCTGTAAAGAGATGCTTTCTGGCTCCAGTTTCTTTCTTTGAAGAGAGGGTTAAGAGGTCGGCATAGACGTGGCCTGGAGTGAACTGTTGAAGTGATCTTGGCACCTTGTCACTGTAGACTCCTTTTTTAAGTCTAAGTTGTGACCCAGTGAAATGTCATAGGGAACTTCAAGAATTTATGGCCCATTAAACAGGAACTTTTGCCCTCTTGGAAGTAGTTGGTGGACAGCTTCCAGTCACCCCCTCCCACGGAGCCGGAGAAGATGACTGAGCATGCGCACCCCAGCCTCTGGCCTCAGTTTCTTCTCTGCTCTCCTTCCGCGGACCACCGGTGTCTCTCTGCAGAAGGGGCAGGTGTGTCCACGTGCCATTCCTGGGACTAGATGGGAAATTTTGACACAGGGGCAAGAAATAGGAAGCTCATTTATATTTTCGTTCTAGATTGTGTTTTCCAATACATTTTTATCGGCAATAAAAATAAAACAAATATGTTCTTTTTATTTCCCCCTATGGAATATCAATCGTTTCTGAAGAGAGGGATTTGATTAATTGGTACCAGAAACCACAGCAGGGAGGACTAAAAATTTTCACACCTAAAAACTCATCTGTCATTTAAAACGACACGATTTGTAATTGCCCCATTTTCATATAAGTGCTTTATTAACTCCTCCCTCACTTGTCTGTCTCTCCCTCATCCCCAGGTCTCTCTCACTCCCTTTCTATCTCTCTCATCTTTCTCTCCTTAGTTCTCCTCTCATTCTTCTCTCTCCCTTCCCCACTCCCCTTCTTTCTCACACGCACAGAGCACAGAAGCAGAGCAGACAAGTAGGACAGTTTAATTATTTTGCATATTAAATTTGTTTTGGTTATGATCACACCCTTGGCTCTCTAGGAATCCTGAAAAAGAAGTATTATATGTGCCAGTTATTCTGGCTCATTCATTCAATTCATTCATTTAACAAATATTGAGCGGCTATAGCGCACCAGGTACTATTCCAGGTGCTTGGAATATACCAATGAATAGGAGAGAAAAAGATCCCTGTCCTCGTGGAGCTTAGATTCTTGCAGGGAGAGACAGACAACAAAAAATACACATAATAAAAATAAAATGTATATGATCTGTTGCAAGGGGATAAATGCTGTGGATGGTAAGAACAGGGAGGGGGTTCTGGATGTGGAGAGGCAGAGGGCAGTCTGTGCTTGAACGCTGTTTATGTATGCAGCAGTGAGGGCAGGGGGCGGACGTGCTAACGAGGTGGAGGAAGTCACATGCAGGCAGGAGCACACACCAGAGGTGCTTGGTGGGATGTATGGAATCCTTTCATGGCAGGAAAGAGTGGGCAGACGCAGGAGCTCATTGTGCATCCAAACATGTCCGAGACACAGACCCTGTTACTATTGTAACCCTTCACTGCTTTTATTCTCATTATGCCTGAAATGTCTGAAAGTCAATTTGCACAGTGAAGGGCAGAGATGGCAGAGGTTATCGGTATAACAAGAAGAATCCAGGATTAGTTTCAAGAGACTTGCAATTTAGCCTTGGGGTTCTACTTCCAACTACTATGAGACATCGGGTAAGTCACTTAACCTTTTGGGTCTTGATTTCTTCATTTGTCAAATGAGAGACTCAGCCATGTGATGCCACTTAACTCTCTCCTTGGAGTCTGTGGAAACAAATAGGAAGGTGAGGTTGAAATAAGACATCAAGAAGAGATGAAGAAAAGCAAAGGTGAATAAAACAGGAATGGAATATTTGGACAAAGGGAGAAAAGGAGAAAAGATAGAGAAAGAAAAAAGAAGACAAATGTAAAAGTAGCCTGTAAGTATTCCAATATAACGGAGACAAAAGGCACCTGAGCAATCACCTTTTCCCCATTTGCATTTCTGGAAAGCTACTTTTGCTTAAGTGTGCATAAAGAACATCCTGCTCAACTCCCAGAAGGAGCTAGTCCTTGAATGTGGGTTTCTGGGGCCTCAGATGCGACTTGGAATGCATTTTTCAAAGTCCAAATAAAATTATGGTATTTGTTTTTATCTTTTAGATATAAAGATTAAATAAGCTTTGCAGCACTTTGGTAAACTATCCACCTTGAATAATGGAGAAATAAGATTCAAACAATTAGAAACATATTTCATAATTCTATTTGCTTCCTGTGTCTTAATTATTAAATAATTTTGACATCATCCTAGGATATATCTGTTTTCAAAGAGATTAACATTCAGCTTTTGCTTATCTGGCTTACATATTTCATTTTATAGGTTTTTCCTGACAAACCCCTCTCTCCCTTGCTTGGCATCTTCCTCCCTCCTGGCCATTTCCCCATTTATTAGCACTAACCTCCAGAGGGAAGATAAGGGGAAGAAATAAAATATAAATCACTTCATTCCTATAAACTGTTGCAAAAACTGGCAAAGGGTAGAGGTTGAAAGCAAAGGCCAAGTAAAGTTCAAGTTACAGACGAGAAGAGATAAGGCTTTTCCTACTTTGTGCATTAAAATTGGTTCCATATAGCAATGAGGACATCTTAAAATATTTATGAGTTCCACATAGCAACTCTAGACAAATGGAGAATGGTGTAAAGAACATAGGTGAAGGAGTTGGCCTTGGAAAGGAGTAGGGCACTACTTCTAAAAAAAAAGTGGGTAATGATAGATACATATTAAGAGAGAGAAGGGAAGACATTGAGGTACTTGATGCTTGATGGACTCCATTTTCCTTCTTCTGAAAAGGAAGGGGCATAACCATCCTCTTAGGAACAGCTGGGCAGGAGGAAACTTGAAGAGAATGTGAAAGAGTTGGATCAGCTGGTGTGAGGACCAGGAAAGGGAGTCAAATAAAGATAAAATAATTGTTGGGTAGTGTTGAAGAATTAGTAGAGGCTCCTAAATTTGCAGGGTCATGAGATTTTTCCAGATGGCTTCAGCAGCCTAGGAGCAGGAGTAGATCAAAATGGGTGGAAGTGTCCATCTCTGATCAGGGATTTGCAGGATGGATATAGCATAAGAGTAAGGGAAGGAGATGGGGAAGAGGAGACTGATCCAAAGAGAATTTGTATCATCTCATTCAATCAGCAGCAGTTTCGCCATAAACAGAGTATTTGTTAGATGTTGGGTCCAATTTATAGGTGAACAAAGTTAGACACTGCAGGTTTTCCAAAGTGGCAAAAGCCGTTATTTGAACCTGTGTCCCTCTGGTTTCAAGAATGTTCTTTTCTACTATACCTTGCTTATGAGAGTGAGTAAATTGGAGGTTTTGGTAATATTGTCATTGAAATTATTAACAATGAGATCCAGGCTGGTAGGTGGAGTTGGAAACCAAAATAGGCAGGGGTTGAGGTGTTGGAGAACTAAGTGAGTTTGAAGAGTGGGTTTGAGGCAATATGATAGGAGGAGAGGTACATTTTAACACTGTGGAGAGAGAAGAAGATTCTATTCTCTAAGTGAATTATTTCAGAAGTGGGGACAAGGTCCAGGATGTAGCAAAAACATTGGGTTGGTGTCATGGAATGGTGAGGACCTGGAAAAAAAGCTCTCATGGGAAGAGGATTACAAGTATTGAAGGGATCATCTACTTGATGAGGAAGTTCCACAAGTTGACTCCTGGAGATCAGGAAAAGAGTACAGACCAGGTACCAGAATCATCAGTGAATGTGGAGACAGACAGGAAAGGGCTGGGTGGTAAACCAGAGGCTGCTAGAGAGCAGAAGTATATTCCTGCTTTGTCTCTGGTCTGACACCTCCTGCCTCCCAAAACCCCATAAACTGGCTGGCCCATGAAGGTTAGTAGTAATCACCCTTAGATTTTACCGTAAATTCCCAATCACCTACTACACCACTTCTTCCTGCCATGCATGTTCTCTAACTCTCTCTCTATGATGAAACTCTTGGCTCAGTGAGTCTAACCATCATCCACCACTGGCCCTGGACTTGGCCTTCCTCATATTCAAACCTCAGCTTTTTTCCTAGTGAACTTTTACTCATGAGGCCATGTTTTTTGTGGTCCTCCTTGCTTTTTGGGTTAGAAATCTCAGCCATGGCTTTTATCCCAAACCATATCCCTATCTGTGTCTTAGAGAGTGGTGTATCTGGAGGGTAGGAGCTTCAAAGAACAACTGCCTTTGAGTGAAGTGGCAAAACAGTATTGGGCTGATTCAGAACAAAGAGTGCCTTCTACTGAAAGGCCACTTAGTTCTTTAGTAATTTATTCAGTCATGTGAATTATCATGAAATAGGCTGAAAATAGCATTCTGGAAAAATAAGATGGAAGAAAAAGACATGAAATGTTATAGCAAGGTAATTCTAATATGCAGTGGTCAGAGGTGGAATTCAAGGTCCACCCTTAACCACTGAAAAAAGGGACTCTGAGATTGTTTTCCTTCCTATGGGGTTCTCTGGGAAGTTTCCAACAGGGAGTCACTTAGAATGAAGAGGTGGCTTTGTATTATTAAAGATGAATATTTAATAATAATTGTTTGGAGGAATAAAATAGTTTAAAATGACAAAATGGACCAAAGTACACTGGGATAAAACAGAAATGAGTTATTATACAGAGGTAAGCAATCCTATTCCTGGATGGCAAGATGATGGTACATGAATTCATAATGTACGGTGGTCCAAGCAGATTGGTTAGAGAGCAACAATCACATGCATTTTGCAGGGAATGTCTCTCACCCTGTTGCCACTTTTTTCAGTGCTCCATATGCTAGATTGCAACTACAGATTTAGTCCTTTTGCCCAAAGGCATCTGAACCTGTGAAAAGCCTAGCTGGGGCACTGTCTATTGTTCATTGACAACTTGTCAATTTACTTCCAGGCAAAATAACTCATAAACATGATAAGTAAGGCAGATAAAACAAGAATTCTTTCACACTTTGCAACTTTACTGCAAAAATGGCTTATTTTCCATAAATGTGTGAAATCTCCCCTCTGAATTGTGACTGTGCATTGAACTTTAAAACTGTTTAGAAACAGCACAAGCATTTCACAATTCCTGTCTGTAATAAGATGAATGTTAAATATTAAACATGCATTAAAAGTGATAAAATAAAAGATTTTCAAAGGTTCACTAGCATCACCGTATTTCACTTTGATTCCTAGTTAATAAAAGTTAAGTTTAACAATACTCTCCAAAAAACAAATGTATAAACACTATCTTCTAAATTTGACATTTCATATATTTATATTAGCTATTATCTAAACCCTTATGTCAGTTTAAAAAAAACAGATATAGCAAACCATATTAGTATTAAATTCAAAAGCCAGTATGTGGTGCGTTAGCATATGTTCATACTTTAATGAAGTGGCTTTCGTTTCTGGTATTTATAAACATTCTATTTCTAATATAGTGTTTAAATATTGAAAGTTAATTGTGAATGCTTTTAGGTAAAATATTTTAAGTAGATAATAATTTTGAAATATATTAGTCTCCAAGGCAAAGCAGTCTGTTTATGTGTAGTTATTTATAAAGTCATACTTTTTAATGAAGCCATGTTCCCTGGATTCAATTCCCTGGTAATGAATTTGATTTTAAGCTTCTTGCTCACTGTAATATCACCCCAAAGCTATCCTCAGTGCCTTGCTGTTTTCCTCAGGTGATCCTCCGTAACACCAATTTTGGAGAGACTGAAAATGGAGGGGGAAACAGGTAGGGCGGAATCCAGTCTTGCAAGACCAGATCATGCTTCAAGGTTGTGTCCTTTTGCGAACTCTGCCCCTGAAACACAGAGCAGATTCCAGACATTTCCAGTTTGAGGGTTTGAGGGTCCTATTAGCCATTCCCCCTTAATTCCCCACATTTTCTTCACTTACTGTAGAATATTTATAAACCGGAACACATATGCATCTGTTACATAACAAATGGCTTTTGGGAAATAAGTGAGAGAACATGAGAAAAGAAATTTAAAAGACTGTAAAAAAAGGGGAGTAAAACAAATCTGTGATCAATAAGGATGCCTCAAAACAGGACATGTTTTGCAGCAGGCAGTGTAGTGCAGCGGAGAGAGCCCTGAACTGGTGGGTCAGAGACCTGGGTTCAAATAATGTCAAGGGCACTAAAGTTCAGAACTTCTGGGAGGCCATCTTTATTTCTGACCTCAGTTTGGCTCAGTTTTCCCCTCATGGTGGAAAGACGACTGTGTTGGCTGAGTTCCAGATCCCCTACCAGTTTGTTTGTTTTGAATATAGAGAGTCCCTGTAAGATTTTAAACGAAGAAAGTCTTCCGCGGCCATGTAAAGGTGGCGGTGGGCGGGGGGAAAGAAAGGTACTCAGTGCCAGCTGTAAAATTATATTTATTATGTGAATGATGTATTCAGGTGATATAATCATTTAATTCATAATTTTTTTCCAAATGAAACCTTGTAGATTACAGATGACTGCTGTGCTTACTTTAAAACAGGAAATGAATATATTAAAAACTCCATCACCCGATTTCTGTGTGAACATAGAGAGTATATATACCTGTACCAATAAGCCTCCATTTTAAACGTTATTACTTTCTATCTGAATTTTTCCAGTGTTATCATATAAGCTGTAGATTTCTAAATATTAATTTTAAAGAAAATTAACAGAGATCTAATAAATGAGATATGTCCTGTAATGTTCCAATTTCTACATCCTGGTATCTTGGCTTCTTCATAACTAATTCAGCATCCTGGTCATTGGCTGTACAGAAGCAGGCCCCCTTCCTCCCCACCCCACATTACTTGCCAGCCTTGATTTGTGCAGTTTTTTTCCCCCTTCACGTGAATGATCACGTACTTTCTCCCATCAAACTAAATCCTGTTTATGTGCCCAATTCTCTAACCTGTCAAGGTCATTTTGAATTTTATTCTCTTTTTCTTAAAATATGCTGGCCATTTCACTTAATCTGGCATCCTTGGCAAGTTAATAAGCACATCATCCTTGTTATTATTAAAACTGTTGAGTATTGTCACTTGAGGAACCTTGGAAAGAGAAAGAGCAGTAACCTAGGAGTGAATTGTTCAGGACTGCTGGAGACATAGAGTATTTGCTGTAGAGGATCCCACACATGCAGATATTGTAAGAAGTAAGAAGAAAAGCAGTGAGTTAAAATTAAGGAAAGGCACATAACAGGGGCTTTATAAGAGTCAGAAGTATAAGAGACAGAACAAAAAGGAAACAAAAATGAGGCAAAATAAAGATATAAACCAACTGTATTTTGACTATATTATGATTACAGAACCTGATATTGAATATGAGAGGTTAGAAGGTATTTGTTTAAATTAAAGCATGTTGTTTCATTTAAAAACACAGCAAAGAGGCTGCTTAGCACTGGACGTCAATTAATATTCTTCCAAAGGACTGGCAGGAAGCCACGGTGGACGTCTAGTCAGAGACAGTGTGTCACACTACTGTTGACTGTAAAATTAATTACCATTTCTAAACAAGAACTCTGTGATGCATATTCTTCCAGACATACTATACTGCCCTCCTGGCATTAAAGGTTATAAATAATAATTATTATAATTTTTTAAAATGCCTTTTAGAGAAATCACAAGCAAAAACATTAACAATCCCAATAATAATGATAAAAACAACACCCGTGTATGGTGGGACAAGTCGACATTGTGAAGACAGGATTGAATATTAAGAAGTGTCACCTACCTAAAGTAAGTGTTAGACATTCACATGATGGCATCAGCTGCTGATCTAATGCATCTGGAGCTGCCCTGTCACTAAGGCATTGCTAACTGAGGCAGAGACACAGACAAAGCTGTTTCATCATTAATGTCAGTAAAAGGATCTGGAGGAAAAATAGAGAGTCTCTGGAGACCTTGTCTGGACTTCTTGGAGCCTGGACAACAGTCCTTTCCAACAACAGCCTTTTCCACCCCGATAGCAGCTGCAACAAAGGAAAAAAGGAGAGCATTGACTTGAGTTGTCATTAAGTTCAAAGAGGTGAGAATAGTAGCCCATGATGAACATTTATAGTCAGAGTTATTAATGGGGAGTTCTTTTTTGTGGCTTTCTGAAAATAACACGTTTATGAACAGTGCTAAATTATCCTGGTTTATTGTTTGGCACATGTTGACCAGTCAGTTTTAAGCTGATAAAATTAAAGTCTTTTCTATCTTTGTGAAGAGGCTAGACGAGTACAAAATTCCTTTCTCAGGGTTGTAGCATATGGATTTAAAATGGCACTATCAATCTAGGAAAATACAGCTCTGGCTCTTAGTTGGGTACAGATTGATTCAAGGATCATGTTCAATGAGAAGTTATTAATGTTTCAGAGGCAACCTAAAAGGACACATCAAATGATGTTCTGCAGGGGTCTGTCTAGAGTGGTAATATTTAACATTTTATCAGTGACTTGGATGATAAAACATGGAACATGCTCATAAAGTTTCTTGGAGGACTCTAAGTTGGGAAAGGTAACAAGAACCTTGGAAGATCTACTTATAATTCAAGATGACCTTGAGAAGTCAGAAGAGGAGTCATTAATGATCCGGTTTACATCCATTGGGTGGCCTAACAATTGATGTCTGAACGACTGGCAACATGAGAGAAAGAGGGGCATGGGTAGACAAATATGAAGTGTGCTGAATACGAGTAACCTGGTAAACACAAGTTATGCTGGAAAGAAGCATATATGATACCAGAGTGCGCGAATGACATAACACACAGGATTATGATGTATTAATAGTTTGATGCTCTATGATTTAATTTAAGAAAAATATAACAGATTGGGGACTATCCCATAAAGGCAAAAACTAAAGAGCTATAAGAGGAAAAGTGGAATGCCTTAAAGTTCATGAGCATGGGAAAGGGAGACCAAAGCTATTTACATGTCATTGCCACTAACATTTGCTTCGTCAAAAGGACCCAGATTTATTGTTCTTTTCAGGTATAGTTCACCAATTGTTATAGTTCCCAACTGTTTTTTTTTTTTTTTTTCTGATCATCCTTCTAGTTTTCTTTCACTCAAAACTTATGCATGTAGTTTATGCTACTTATAGTTCACTGGTTTACATGTGACTCTATTATTGAACATACACCTCTAGCCTTTCAAATGATTCAACTATCTAATACGAGTTGGCTGCTGTCAGGGAGGATGTCTGCTCGGTCAATGCAGAAAGCCACATTGCAGCTATGATTGAGGTTCATTCTGATACTTTTGGGAGGTAACATTCAACTTAGATGTTCTCTTTCTACCAAAAGACTGGTTTGCACAGATTATTCTCACCGATGCTGCGGAAAAGTGTGTAAAGAAAGAAAAAGCGAGAACCTGTGCCTAGATAACAGACAACAGGCATGCACTGAAGCGTGTACTTGGAGGGGAATAGGCATCTCCAACTTTTAAGTAGCAGAATAAGAGCAATAGCAGAAGAGCCATGAAACCCAGATGTTGAAGCCTCTTTAAAGTGTGAACTTAAAACAATCACAGAAACACTTGAGATTTTCATCACTGCTTTTTAATTCCTGATGAAAGAACCTAATCCACTTTCAATATGCCTTTATACCAGTGGTTCTCAACATTAGCTACACACTGGAATTGCTTCAGCTTCTTTTTAGTATATTGATGCTTGTGTCCCAAACTCCAGAGATTCTGACATAAGGGATCCAGGCTGGGTGCCCAGGATTTGGGATTTTAAAAGCTCCTCAGGTGATTCTATTGTGTAGCTAGGGTTATAAACCACTGAGCCATACTGTGTCTTATACCATGTGTCACAGGCCAGGAATGGCAAATTATTGGCAGCAACATTTTTGCTTTTCTTGTGATGCTCCTGTCCTCACTCTCTGGCTCTAGCTGTCTTTCTTTTAACTTTTGATGCTCTTAGATTTGTTTCCACATTTGCTGCCCCCCTCCTCACCTGGGTATAACAGTAGACTTTGCCTTCCCTGATTTTCGCTGTAGGCATTTCCTCTCATTTTACTCAGCTCTTAAAACATTGGCATTGGCCTGCTTGGCTTGCACCCTAGCTTGGTTTGCCCTTGGAAGTTGAGCCCAGAGAGTAGTAATTAATACTCCAACACAGCAAGCAGAAAACAACTTGAGATGTGGAACCACTCAGTTATTTAGAAGATAAAATAATTATTTCCATTAAGAAGTTCAGTTTGGCTGATTAATACTATGGTGCTCACATGGCAGTAATATTCTCCAAGGATTAGGAGGATGGGGGAGTAAACTCACAACTAAAGGACAGGGGGAGCATTGTAGAGGGGAAGGGCATGCCTCTAACCCTCCCTTGGGTGAGGCAAAGACATAAAATGTAGCCAAAATGTTTGTACCCTCATAATACCCTGAAATAAAAATAAAAAAAAAAGTTCAGTTTGGGACTTCATTATCATCCTACAGACTGTGTATCCTAAAGTAGGTACCTGAATTAGGAATTCTTAATTCACAATAAGGATACTCTAAAAGACAGAATGTGAGACAATGCATTAAGTCCTTGTGCCCAGGGGCCACTGCTAAAATAATGTTGTCATTTGGCCCCTTCAGAAAGCAGAGCCAACCTGGCAGAGACTTGCTTGGGCTTCCTCTGGGTTGTAGAACTCCTAGGCTAAGTGAGAGCCACCTAGGTGTAGAATTATTATATTGCTTCTGGTTTCTGCCGAAGCTTTGGAACTCCTTGGGGGTGTTTTACACCTATTAATAAAAAGATAGAACAAAATTGAATAATGGTGTCTGTTTCCATAAAAAGGAAGTAAGACTCAACGGACCCTGTTCCCAAAGTGCTTTCATAAATAACAAGAAATTAATGCCCGCCACTAATTTTCTAGTCTTTTTTTTAAGACTAGAGTCATAGTTTCCAGTTAATAGTGACCTATTTTTTAGCAAGATTCTCATCTTGTTCCAAACCGTTAGGGAGATAATTACCACACAGTGGAATCTCTATTTTTAGCAAACAGAGGAACCTGTCCATTGCGATCATGAGTTTGCTATATTGCATACATTTTATGCGTTATTTCTGTCCACTCCTTGCAAGTTTTTTTTCAGCTGTGGCTGATTAAGGTGTCACACTGATGATGACAATTTGTTTTCCTGGTTGTATCAATAGTTTGCTTTATGCCTGAGTTCCTGCCTGAAGGTTCGTCTGTAACCAGTGCTTTTACAGCGGTACACCGAGTGGTTATAATGAGTTTAGGACGCACATAGAGGCTGATGATGAATTTAAAAGAATTACAGGAAAAGTACCCTAAAAATAACATAGCCCAATTGTCTAGATCTGCGATGCCATTTTTGTATACAAAAAATAGACCATTATCCTTGATTTGATAAGCAGGGAGTCTGTTTTATTTCATTTAACTCACACCTCTGAAAGCAAACTCATTTATACTGTTCTAGCTTATGAATGATGAGGTTGTTCTTTCAGGAGTAAGTGTAGGTGGGAAATATATTGGGATATTATTTTTGTAACATGAGTAGATAAAATATCTACTTCATATGGTGCACATTAGAATGTAATATAAATGCAAAGATGATGGTTAATTGGGATGGCAACACTTGGTAGTAATGTACTTAAGTCAGAAGCCCAAATTTCAAAAGGACATTGGACAATGGCTATAAATAACAGTATTATGTATTAGTTATCTATTGCTGCATAATAATATTACCACAAACTCAGCAATTAACACATTTATTATCTCACAGTTTCTGTGGGTTAAGAATCTGGGCACATCACACCCAGAAAAGAGAGCTTAGGGAAAAAAATAAAAAGAATCTGGGCACAGTTCAGCTGCGTTCTCTGCTTCAGGGTCTCACAAAGTTGTAGTCAAGGTGTTGGCTGGGGCTGCAGTTTCATCTGAGACTCGCCCAGGGAAGGATCTGCTTCCAAGCTCACATGAGTGTTGACAGCATTCAATTCTTTCCAGGCTGCCAAAGTGAGGGTCTCGGTTTTTGTTGTTTGTTGGCAGAGGGCCACTCCTTGATGCATGACCCTCTCCATATGTTAGCTCCCAACATGGCAACTTGCTTTGTCAAAGCCAAAAAGGGAGAGTCTTCTCTCAAAATAGACATTACAGTCTATGTAATATAATCTCATATATATGATCATGCACATCCCAATCAAAACACCAAAATCGGATAGGATGAACTTAGCAAGTTTAATGAGATAATATGTGTAAATTACTGCATGTAGGAAGTGCTCAATAAATTTCCTTAATCAGATAAAAATCTTGTTGCAGATGCATTTTTAAAAATGCATATATGGTCTTACAGAATAAATGGATGAAGAATGGATTAATTAAGTGGACTTTAGACATTCCTGATCCTAAAAATATCCCGAGGTGCATGTTAAACTATACATTTCTAGGTCCTCTCCTTGGACATTATTGATCAAGTAGGTCTGATTGAAGTTGATGATTCTTGTGATCAAACACCTTTGAGGAAAACTGATTTAAGTTTCAGAAACTGTTAAGCAAAGTAAACAGGTGAAGTAACTTAAAGTATAAATAACCACAATTGTACATGAATTATTATGCATGTTGAATTGAGGGTATAATTTGAAGTCTAAAGCAGATCTATATGGTAGAGTGTGATGTATCACTGTGTACCTTACCAATCGATGAGAAGCTGAAGAATAGAATGGCAGGGATTTGGAATCTCCTAAAGGAGGATTATAATAGTTCAGTTATTAAAAAACATCAGTTGAGGGTAAAAGATTTAGCAGAGGAAATAAAAAGAAGCAAAATTGAGTGTTTTATACATAAAAATATTGATCCTGATACCTTTATATTCATAACAGAGGAAATGAAGCATTGAGATTATTTGAAACATGAGGGAAGAGGGTATCAGAATATTGGTACATGTGGCAAGAAATACAAATCTAGGGGTAGAAATGATCCACTGGGTCTCAAATGGGAGGGCTCCAATTTTGAATTTTAGGAATATTATATCTGAAGAGGAAATCAAGCATATAGTGAACTTAGATCATTGCAAAAAACGTAACTCGACTCTGGAAAACAGTGTGAGATTTTAACCCACTTAAAACATTGAGAAACATTTTGACTACAATAGTTTTATAATATGTTTTGAAATAAGACAGTGTGATGCCTCCAGCTTTGTTCTTTTTGCTCAAGATTGTTTTGGCTCTTCAGGGTCTTTTCTGGTTTCATACAAATTTTAGGATTTTTTTTCTGTTTTTGTGAAAAATGACATTGAAATTTTGATAGCAATTGCATCTAATCTGTAGATTGCTTTGGGTAGGATGGACATTTTATCAATATTAATTCTTTCAATTCATAAATATGGGATACCTTTGGATTTATTTGTGTCATCTTCAATTTGTTTTATCAATGTCTTATAGTTTTTAGTGTATAAATCTTTGACCCCCTTGGTTAAATTTACTTCTAAGTATTTTGTTTTATTTTTGTTGATATTATAAATGGGATTGTTTTCTTATTTTCTTTTTTGGATAGTTCATTGCTAGTGTATAGAAATGCTACTCATTTTTGTATGTTGATTTTATAACCTGGAACTTTACTGAATTTATTTTCAGTCTAATAGTTTTTCCAGTGGAGTCTTTAGTGTTTTCTATATATAAGATCATGTCATCAGAAATCAGAGATAAGCATGGTACTGGCATAAAAAAAGATACCTTAAACAATGGAACAGGATAGAAAGCCCAGAAGTGAACTCAAGTATTTATAGTCCATTGGTTTTCGCCAAAAGGTGCCAAGAACACACAATGGGCAAAGAGAAAGGACAGTCTCGTCAATAAATGGTGTTGAGAAAACTGGATATCACACCTTATACAAAAATCAACTCAAAATGGATAAAAGACTTAAGTGTAAGACCTGAAACTGTAAAGCTACTAGAAGAAAATGGGGAAAAACTTTACAACATTGATCTGGGCAATGATTTTTTGGATAGAATTCCAAAAGAACAGGCACAAAAGCAAAAATAGACAAATAGGACTGCATCAAATTAAAAAGCTTCTGCACAGCAAAGGAAATAATTAACTGGGTGAAGAGACAACACATGGATTGGGAGAAAATATTTGCAAACCATACATCTGATAAGGAGCTAATATTCAAAATATATAAGGATACAATTATAATTCAATAGTAAGAAAACAAGTGACTCGGTTTAAAAATGTGCAAGGTATCTGAACATTCTCAAAAGAAGAGATATGTGAAAAAATGGTCAACATCTCTAATCATCAGGGAAATGCAAGTTCAAACCATCACGAGATATCACCTCATGCTTGTTGGTATGGCTATTATCAACAAGACCAATAATAACAAGCATTGGCAAGGATGTGGAGAAAAGGAAACCTTTGTACACTGTTTGTGGGAATGTTAATTAGTACAATCACTTTGGAAAACAGTGTGGAGGTTCTTCAAAAATCTAAAAATAACATTACCATATGATTTAGCAATCCCACTTCTGGGTATATATTCAAAGGAATTGAAATTAGTATGTCAAAGAGATATCTATATTCCTATGTTTATTGCAGCATTATTCACAATAGACAAACAATGGAAGCAACCTAAGTGTCCACCAATTGATAAATGGATAAGGAAAATGTAGTATATACACATAATGGAATACTATACAGCCTTAAAAATGGAAATTCTGTTATTCATAATAACATAGATGGAACAGGAGGACATTATTCTAAGTGAAATAAGGCAGACACAGAAAGACAAATACTGTATGATCTCACTTACATGTGGTATCTCAAAGAGTTGACCTCATAGAGAGTACAAAGGTGGTTACCAGAGTCTGGGGGGAGGGGGAGGGGAGAGATAGAGAAAGGGAAGATGTTGATGAAAAGGTACAAAGTTTCAGTTATACTTGGAGAAATTACTTTTAGTGATTGATTGCACTGCTTTCTGACCATGGTTAACAATAATGTGTATTTAAAAATTGCTGAGAATAAATTTTTAATATTCTCATCACAAAAAAATAGGTTGGTGAGCTGGTGGATATGTTAATTAGCTTGATTGAATCTCTTTATAATGTATACATACATCAAAACATCACATTGAATGCCATAAATACATGCAATTATTTTTCAATTAAAAATAACTTTTAAAAAATACAGAGAAATGAAGTTAAACAAAAACAGTCCAGAAAAGTCCATAAGTCTTTCAATTCAAGATCACATTGAATACTTTATAATATTTTGCTATAGTCCTATTGTCTGAAAAGGTATACTTTCTCTGTCAAATTTGAAAAATAAGAAAAATATATCCTCATGGCTTCTTTAAGGGGTCTCTCCCTCTCTCTCTCTCTCTTTCTTTTTTTGTATACTGCACATGGCAGGTTAAAAGGGCTGAGCTGTGTTGATTAACTATCCAAATGTTTAATCAATACAGCAATAGCAAGATGCATTCTGGCTGTGAAAGACCTTGGAAAGGTCCCACTTGCCTTATTCTCCACCCCCAAGTGGGACATCAATGAACTATTACATGGTCCCTGCATATCAATGCAGTAGGGCTTAGACAAATACAATGTTAATGGATAATTGTGGGTCACCTTGTCAAAATATGTTAAATGCCCCTTGAGTACAGTTTTTTTTCTTCCTATTAAAAATGACAGTAAATTGAGACCTTGTTTATATCATACATGCTTTCAGGAAGCAAATATTATTATTCAGTCTGTAACAGGTTTATTGATTTATAGGTCAAAAAATTCATTAGGACTAAATTATAAAACACACTTTCTGTGTTGATACAACGCACGCTCATTGTGTGAAAAAGTGCTAAACAGTCTTACTTGGTTTAGGCAAAATACCTTTATGAACATTCATTCAGAAAACACACATAGAGGCAGCTTCTAGCAGAATGATTCATAAGCAAGGCCTGTGTCCCTGGATGTCTGAGATACTGACATAGAACGGAGTCAGGGAAAGTTCACTGGGTGACCAAGGTCCTTGGACTGTGGCCAAGAATATGCCATCTGTCAGGATGGTGGTACGTGCAGGAAGCCTGGGGCTTGGACTCCTGCCTCCCACTAGATCTATTCAGAACGCCGAGAACACCCACACGGATCCTCCACTGTTTCTGGTGCTGCTGAAGGACAGAGGATTGCTTGTCATCTGGTGCCATGAGTCACAAGGAGACGAATTGTGGCACTTGGTACTTCTAGATTCCAAGTGTTGCTGCGGCAGCATGACACACAGAATGCAATGGGCTAGATTGGCAGTCATGTTTGAGGTTTTCTTTTTTCTCTTTTTTAAACATTTCTTAAGAGACTGGTAAAATGAAGATTCGATGGCCAAGAATGTAGATTATGCAGAGAATGTCAGAATTTATTTGTCATTTTATCATTTGTTACTACTAAGTCTAAGATAATGCTAGGTTGAAACTAAAAATGAGATAAAAATGACATAATTGGCCAAGCTTTTTCCTTCACTACGAAACCCATTTTTTTCCCTTCTGAGAAAGAATGCAAAAATATTTAAAACCATAGGTTGTGTGCTAAGAGATGCATGAATATAGAAAGCATTATGCTACTTTAATGGGTCATGGAAAGAAAATGTGTTGTACAAGTATAACACACACATTCAGAATGTGTAATAAAGGGTAGTGTCATCTTTAAAAATGAAAGAAAACAGCATAAATAACTAAAATGGGAACCCTCTTAACATGTCAGTGATTTTATTAGAGGAATAGTTTCACTTTGTATACACATCTTCAATTTACCTCTGGGCAGTCGAGTATAAAGTAACAATTTACACATTATAATGAAATAGAATAAATGTCACGATTTAAAAATTCACTATGTGGTGGGAATTTATTCTATCAGAGCACCAAGGTAAGATACACCTCTCTTTAGTATATGTAATTTGGAGGTACAGATGCTTAAGAACACACAGATGTAGCTTTGAGAGTGTAGGAATTAAACAACATTCCATTTGAGGGCCTGATTCTATTTCGTTGCAATCTACCACCCTCCGCATGTTTCTGGCCGCTTGTCTGATACTTGGAGAAGGAGAAAGGAACACATAAAAAAAGACTTGCCCTTATAAGTATAAACCGTGGAACGGCTGCCCGATTATCCTTCCCTGGATATTATGGACTAGTGGATGTTTAGAGTTGGAAGATGACCTACAAATAATCAAATCGAAGTTCCTTAGTTTCTGGATAAGAAGGAAGAGGCGCACAGATGTTAAGTGGCTTAACCAAGGCCACACAGCAAGGTAATGGCAGAAACTGGATGGACGAAAACTCGAGATTTCTTCGACGCTTTCCACTATACTATCCTGCCTTTTTCAAAGATCCATCAGCCTTTCCTCCTTTCTGTGCCCATGTGTGCCCATCAGTTCCTTCCTGTTCTTCCTAAAACATCTCCTGTTCTCTGCAAGTGGGAAATTATTGAAGTCGCCACACTGCTTCTCTTGCTTTACTTTTTGTCTTTGCTGTGTTAGCTAACATCTATTGAGGAATCACTATCTACTGGGCATGATTCTAAGCCTTTTATATGTAATAATTTATTTAATCTTCAACTGAAGCTATTATCTCTTTTTATAGCTGGGAAATTATCTTCTTCCTCCACCTCTACCCCTCCCCCTTCCTCTTCCTCCTCCTCCTCTTTTTTTTTTTCTTCCATAGAAGGGATAACCAAGGCTAAGACATTCCATAAATTGCCCAAGGTTACCAACTAATAAGGGGTGGCTCTGGAATCCTAACCAAGCTGCCAGTCTTTAGAGATGATTCTTTTCATCACTAAGCAGATGGAGTTTCTTTTTCTCTAGTGGATGGAGTTATTCCTGAGGCTGATTCCAGTCCTCCCCGGCACTATCACTTACAAAGAACAGGAAGGACATCCTAGATGTCCTGATTCGCTCATTACATGTTGTATGCATGTGTCAAAATATCACTTGTGCCCATACATATGTACAATTATTATGTACCAATAAAAAAATACACAACAACAAGGAGAAAGCAGGGAGGAAGAGAAAACATCAATAGTTGCAGCTAGCCCTTTATCACCTAGCCCCTCGGTGACATGTTGCACATGTTCTCTTTTTTAGAAGATTCCTGGCCCATACTGCCCTGACCGCTGCTGCTAAAAGTTATCTTTTGATGCAAGATGTGTAATATATTGGTATTTCATTCTTGCCGCCACCCTGCCCCAGATTCACAGGTCATAATGTACTGATGGTATTTAAATCTGTCACTATGATTATGGAGCCAATATGAAGTATTTCAAGTTAATACTGGTAATGTGGAAGGATCTTTTCAATTTATAATTCGTATGGATAAATATTTCCCTCAAATAGGTTGATACACTTATATATAATAAGTTGTCAGGCCAATATCATTTAAGGTTTTATTAGGACCAATATTTAACTCTTCTTATTGATGATCATTATTTTCTATATAGTTGGGTTAGGCTGAAATGATTAAGTTAGATCACTTGAGAAACCAGCTGTCTGTTGACAAAACCACTTCCAGTTATATGAAAGTATTTTTTCAGAGGTGATTGAGTATTCTTCACATTATTTTTTAATAAATGAGATATAACAGTGTTCCCCTCATAAAATGGTAAGTCTTTGTGGCTTTTTGTGTAATTTTATCCATTTCATTAATTTTTTTTCCTGGAATCTCTATGAGGAAATTTTATTTTTGTATATGTGTGATTCTTTTTGCTGTTCTCAACGTAATTTGGTTAGTAAATCATGATACAAATCCCAGAAATTTTAATTTCTCATAATTTTCACATTAAATATTTCTACTACTCTTAATTGTTTGAGATTTGAACAGAGCTTCTTATTGGCAACGTGCTTGACAATTATGTCATCAATGTAAAACAATTCTCACTAATTTCATTACTTTTAAATATTAATCAAACAATGGGGCGATGTTTCTAATATATTAAAATTTAACTTGCTTATACTCATCAAAAACTAGACAGACAAGGCTACATGAATCAAATTGTGTAACATTCAATATTAGTTCATTAAACTAGTTAAATCACAAGTGTAGTTATTAATATATATGCATATATAATTGTTATTCTCTCTCTTTTTTCTTTTAGCAATAGGTCTTGCTATGCTGGCCTCGAACTTGTGGGCTCAAGCCATCCTCCCACTTTAGCCTTCTGAGTAGCTGGGACTACAGGCCTGTGCCACTGCACGCCTTTATTTTTTATTGGTAGAGGATTCATATTTGGACATAGGAGGACTGAGCACCTGTTTAGTATGTATTTCTAGATTTGATGACAGTTTGTTAAGGAGAATAGATTTGCAAACTCACTACTTTTGAAATATTTAAAAAAATGGCACGCCTTCCTGCTTCAGCATAGATTTAGACAATCACCTTACGCACGGAAAGGAAACATACTGCTAGACAGATATGAGAATTTTTACTTAGAAAAAACCTTAAAAACCTTTCCTGCCCTTCTGTTTAATTATTATTAATATATATAATACATAGATGCAGGTGGCAATGTGGACAGGTGTGGATGTATGTTGAATTGGCTTTATAAATTAGCATGGGTGATTTTATTTTTTACTAACTTCCTGAGATATGTTCTGTATGAAAAAGTCACAGCAATATTTGTAAAATAATTTTGCAATTCTTGATTTTTCTTTTTCCCAATTTTTTTTTCTCAACAAGAAAATTATCTCTGATATTCTGCTTTTAGCTAAATGAAAACTTTCTATAGAGGCAGCACAAGGAAGTAATGCCTTCAAATCACAACCCTTGTATTTTCAAGAAAGCCAAGTGCTTCTACATCCCTAGTCTTCCTTTGTCCTCTTAATAATCCTCGTGATGAGAGGGAAGTGACTGCTCAGTGTTTTATGACCAGGAGAATGGAGTGACATGAATGTAAGTGGTCAGAAGCAGATACCATCAAGAATATAGGCTCTCAGCTTTTGAAGTCTGTGTTCCATCAGCCGAACTTTGCTATTTTCTAGAAAAGATCCAAGTGGTAGAGTCACTAATCTTGTCGTTATTATGCACTAGAGAAAAATAAATGATCCATCTCTTTATCATGTACTGAACTTTCATGATAAGTAAAGCATGTGGATTCACCCAGACTTAGTCAAGCAGGGATTAATGTTAGAAAATGAGTTTTGCTTTCTCTGTATCTCTTAGAATTAGAAAGAGCTCTGCGAGGGTTTGGCTACGGGTAAATAGGAGAGGTGAGGAGTCATCGTTTAAATATTTGTTTGATCCTGGGTCCCATGGGAAAGTCTTTTTCTTCTCTTGACCCTTTCCTTTTTCATCTGCAAAATGGTGGCGGGAGTAAAACTCTCCAGCTTGCTTTTATTTTAGGCATTCAGTAAAATATATAACCTGCAATATTTCTTAAGAGTTGTGTAAGCTTTGCCAACCTAAATTTTTTCATGTTCTTCGGCATCCTACGTGTGTAACTATTCTATGTTATCAGTCCCCAGAATGAAAGATAATGTTGAATTACTTGGCGAAGTTTTCATTGTTTTCATCAAAAAAAAAAAATAATAATAATTTGGGCTAGAGCCGTAGAGAATAAATGTTCTGTTTTTAACATAGAAAAAAAAAAAGATCATGGGATATGATTTCCTGTGCAAAGACCATTTTCCCAGTAATATATCATGCCTCTTTTCTCCTGTGTGTGCAAAAGGACCTTCCTTCATTATATGTTAGAAGGTGCCTAACTCCAAAAGAGATGGAGTTAGATGAAAAAGAGCTATTCTGAACTCTACTGATTAAAATAAATGTGCTCATAAAAAAGGCAGGAGAGTAAATTACTACATCCCCAGAACAGCAGTAACTTATACACCAACAAGTTATTTTAGAGTTGCCAGAGGAAATAATCTGCTATCAACAAGGGGTAATTGCCTGAGCAAACTCATCTTTACATCTCACACACACTGTCACCTTGTATAAAAAAGGAGAAATGCACTACATATCAATTCAGAAAAGATTTTCTGAAATATTTTTCTAAAGATTTCTTCCTTCTCCTAGGCAACTAAAAAGAGAGAACATGAATACAGTTCAGAACACATCTAATCTTGCTCCTGCCTTATCACTGTGTAGCATCTACACCGCAGATTGGATTCCACAGCTCAGAGGCCTAGGGGCAAGATGAGAAAGGATCCATTTAGATGGGTATAGAAATTCCAATCTGAGATTTACCTAAGACTGTCACAGGTGAAACAGGCTAAGGAAGAAACCCTCCAGGATACATGTTGCTATCATTAGCAAGAAATATCAATGCGATGTAAACATTCAGTTTTACACAGAATAACAAAGGCAGAAAAGCAGAGGCAGGAAAAAGGAGGGAAAGGATGTTAAGCAGGAAAGAGAGAAAGGGCGTCTCTTTTTGAGAGTAACATTTCCCTTTGGCAGAGAGGAAAGAGCAAGATCTTGATAAAAAGATCAGATATATCTTATTTTTAAAGCACAATTAGTATACTTTAATTCTGCCCTCAGTACTTTCTGTTGAATTTGGGAAGTATAATTTTAATATCTGGGATATGATGTGTGTGTATGTGTTAAAATTGCTAAGGATTGGATGAGTCATCAGGGTGGCAGGATGCATGAGTATGTCTAAGTTGGACAGAAACCAGAAACTCTAGAAGACAATTGGCCCACAGCGTGCTCTCTTTCTCTCTCTCTCCCTCTGTTTTGCACATGCTCTCTCACTCTCTCACTCTCTCTCTATCTTTGTTTTGGCAAAGTGCTCATTTTGTTGAAAAGATGCTTTTTGAGAGGCCAGTGCTAAAGGTCTCTAGTTACTAGGGTGATTTTTACTCACTTAAGAAAAATTATGTATGTATGGAACTTTAGTACAGGCACATATCTGCAGATGCACCTTGACTACATTTTGACTCACTGAAGGCCCTGTCACATGACATGCTACTATATCTTTAAAAGTTTGCAGCAGGCTTTAAACTCATATATTTAGAGCCTAATAAAAAAACATGATGTAGTTATTAGTTTTGAATTTAGATATTTCTCTCACACAGAAATGTATTAAAACTAATAACCATAAATAGGCTAGATATTAATTAGTTTTCAATGAAATGTCCACATATAGCACATACATCCAGGTAATATATATGCTTTTATCTTCTACTTTTCAAAATATGAATGTCTTTATGATGTACAGTAGAGTTATACCATAAACATATTTAAATCACATTAACTAAATACATGAGGTCAGTGAAAGGGAAACCATAAAGAAAATAACAAAATCTTGTGGCAATACCACCTATTCTCAATAAATGCAGGCCCTTGAGTAAAACCCAGACAAATATTATCTGAGCTTTCATCTCTTCACCTTTAAAGTGGAAATTATAATTTCTATGCTTAGTAAATGAAAATGAACTACTACGTAAATGTAGAATATTATTATTGTAGTAACTGAAATAATCAGAATATAACATTTTGACCAAGAATGATAAGGAAAATCAAACTTCTGTGGGCCTCAAGCAAATTCCTGTTACAGTGGAACTTAGCCAACCCAGGTGAGAAATATTTCCTCCCATGGACCCTTAATTACTAGTCTTGTTTCTTAATTTTCATTACTCTCTTTAAGTCTTATTTGACACTTACAACATATAATTCTGTATGCATAGTAGCTCAGAGTGTGGACTTAGGGGCTAGACTCCTTGGGGGCTTCAATCTCGGCTGTATCACTAAGAGCATTGTGGTTTTTGGACAAATCACTTAATCTCTTTGTGCCTTGGTTTCTTTTGTCACTTATAAATTTTAGGGTTGGGGTGAGGATTAAATGCATTAATATAGGTAAAGTGCTTAGTGCCTAGCCCTTAGTAAACAATAGACATTATTACTATAGTGATTTGTGAACACATGACATTTTCTTTACTAGACTGTAAGTTCCTTGAGGGAATGGTATTAAGAATGATTTGCATTGTTGCATTTCCCAGAGTCTAGTACAATACCTAGCACAGTGACTTTCACATACTAGGTGCCTAATAAACATTTGTTGAATCAAGAATTAAATTGTGTACTTCACCTTACTAGCTAAGATTTTAGCATTTCCATACAATGACTTCAGACAGCCAGAATATAGCAAGAAAAGCAGTCTTTGTAGACCTTTCCCTAGTTTCTTCGTAAGTAGAATTTAACTCACTCAGTTTAGAAATGTTTTCTATCAATTCCTATTTTGACAATTCAATCATGGATGTCTCTCTGGAGTAAGGATATCTTTTTTTAAACAGTGCTTACAAAAATAGATTTTCAGCACATTAAAGTAGAAGGATTCATTGCTTTGAAAAGTTTGTTGTGTTTTTATTTTTTTACCCCCTGAGCAAATAGAGAAAATATGGAGTTTCTATTTGAAATACCCAGGATACCAAAGAGATATTTCAGTTATGAAATTTGCAGGGATATGATCTTGGTATGAGAGCTCCAAAATTCTGAGAGTGCATTGTGTGTTCTTACACAGAACTTCAAATTTTATTCATGAATTCTTCAAGGTCTCAGTTTTGTGATCTGAATTGCTTATGCCACTAAATGAGGGATACCTTGAGCTGCATTTATGTCTACTCAAAATCATATCAAGGATACTTGGAACCCCTAAGATAACTTGATAAATGAAATAAAAAGAAACACATTTTATGACAAATAACGCAGGAAGAACAACAATCTGACATCTCTGCATCTCTGGTAGGTGAACACTTGCCTTTGTTCTGAATTTGGGCCCTTTGCTTTCATTCATTTTATTTTTTTCTTTCATGTTTCTCTAGACATCTAAACCACTAAAGAATTTTTGACACAAATTGTTTTCTTCCTTTATACTCATTCTCAAGAAAAAGATCCTTAGAAGCATCCTTAAGAGTTAAAGCAATCAGGATTCCAGCCCTCATTAAAGGACATAAAGTAAACAAAATGTAGGAGAGAGAAGTAGAAACAGAGGTGTCTCTGAAGGCCCAGGGCTGCTGCCATACTTAACGTGCTATAAATGTTCTGAAAGTAGAGTAAACAATAAAATCACTAGATTTAGAGATGATATTACACTCCTCAGGGTTCTAACAGACCAAACTGATGAGAACAGACTACAGCATAGTGTACATAAGTGAGTGGCAAATGTGATGGACTGAGGGCAAGAGTTGGGGGGAAAAGAACCCCAAGTATCTTCCTATGTATAGCTGAGCCCCTGAGCCCATTTTTGGAAAATGAAAGCTCTGTGGACTGTTATTTCCTGAACACTTCCACTTAGCATTAACAAAATTCATTAACACTTTGGAAATCAGCAAAATATGAACTGTTATAAAAAATAAAATTAGAAACAAAATAGAAAACAGTATTTTGGCCTTTTATAAAAACGTGTTGTTTCCTTACTGATAAGACCATATCAACACCACTTGAGCAATTATTTTTTTATTTGATAAATGCTTCAATTATTGCTTATTGTCTAAAGCACTTTCTTCATACAAATGAAAATATATTTTATTATGTTATGCAACTAATATATGAATACGTTTATATAATATTAAAGAATATTAATTTTGTATTATAATCAGTGTATAAATATTATATTTCATATAAGTCAGGGATGACTTTGATCTCCATTTTACAAATGAGGAAATGGAGGTATAGAGATGGTCAATGAAACTTAAGATAGAAGATCCAGAAAAATCATGACTAGTATAACTGAGGTTGTAGAGGAGTTTCCAAATCTTCATATACTGAGTTATATAATATTCCATATTGAAAGGGAAAACTGAGAAAAAAATACGCAAGAATACGATGGCCAGTGGTTTTCAAACTATCCTCAGCAGTGTGCCAGGATTGCTCGGAGGTACCTAGGGTGCCAGGAGAGCCAAGAGGGAGGATCATTGTTGTTTGAGTGTCTGTTGTATATACTGGGCTCTGCACAGAAAGATTCCATTTGAGGAAACTACTCTGCTGTTCAAAATTTTGAAAGCCATTGTTATAGATCAATTTTCCTGATGTATTCAACCACACTTATTAATATTTTCCAAAATGCTACTTTTTTTTCTCAGTACACAGTTTGTGACACAGAACTGGACAATCAGACATGTTTAAGGACGTGGTGATCGTGCATGTTCACCGAATCCAATATTATTTGGTTAACTAATGTAAGCTACAGTTGTACCATGTGATGTCTAGATAGTCCAAGAAATGCTGTACATTAAATACAGCAATAGGTGTAAGTGGAGCTTATATTTCTTAGATAAATGCATAGTCACATTAGCTGACTGCTAAAGGGTGTTAATGCAACGATAAAGCTGTCATTTATCGTGTAACATTAACGTAACTAGTAGCAGAGGCTCACTGTTCAGAAAACAAAGATAAAGTGAAACTGGGTGATATGGGTAGCCAACAGGCAATCTTCCTCTCTATGTGAATATGCTCAGGATTTAAAGATGAGCTCAGTGTATTCGTGGATTTGTTCAGCTCCACATGTTTAAAAAATAAAGCAAAAACTAAAGATAGATGATAGAAACCTAGTGGAAAAAAAGAAATGCCGTTTCTCCCTTCATGCTACCCACTTTCAGATGTTTTCTCAGCTTCAGTATAAAATGAAAATCATAATATGATAAGGAATCGTGGTTCATCGTGGCTCCATTTGATAATTAAGTCATTTAAAAATAAACATTTGAAAAGAAGCTGAAGTAGGGTTTTTCTTTTCCTCTCATAGGCAATAAGGCAGACTCACCCATACAGACAGGCATTTAATTGAGAATACTTTTTAATTACTGTGAATTATCCATTTTTTTCTTTACAGAAATACGTTTAGGAAAGGCAGTTGAACTAAATTTTCATATTTATTTTGCTGAGGCAATCTATTCCTGATTTGCTGTATAGTTAAGGAAAGGCTCCCTGGGTGTATTAAAATATTTTCCTAAATGTATTTTTACAATAGAAACAAAACAACTTTCCTTCAAAAAGAGAAATGTTTGTATTTACTTGTCAGAAAGCTGTGAAGTCGATCATTGTACTGAATGTTCAATTGCTAAAATACTATCTTATATGAGTAGAATTGGAGTGAACTTATAATTTTTATTTTCTATAATTTATAGATTTCAGGTCATTCTTCATTTTAATCCTTGTTTCTTTTTAGGGAAAATAATGTTTGTCTTTGTCTGACTCAGAGAGCATGCTGGTAATTTGCGTATGAGATGTATTTTATTAAGATGTTTTTATATTTGAATATTACATCATCTTGGTATTGTCTAAGAAATACAGGTCAAAATTTATGGACTTTTGTCTCTTGTGTGTGTTAATCAGTCTTAAAATGGTAGAAACATGCTGTCTTGCTAGCTGCAAACTGGGGAACAGTGTTTCCCACAATCCTGAAAAAGTTTAACCTAAATCCAGATCTAAATCTCAGAAAAATATAGCGTGAGATTCTATGACTGCTGTGGTTAGGGGGGAAAACCTGATCAATTAATTCTGCACTAATTCCCTCAAGACTCTATCCCCTTGGGGGGATCATATGAATACGATATTACTTATCTGAAATAGGTTGTGCTTATATTCCTGAAAATTGTCCCATTTCTTGGATCCATTTAAAATTTTTCTGTTGGCATAGCAACAGATTAAAAGATCTACCACAGTTTTAAACACTTGCTTCATTCTTAAGAAAACAAAGTATATATTTATTTTACATTTAATTACATCCTTTCTGTCTTTCTATCAGCCTAACTTTCTCTTATTCCTCTAAGACATTCAACCCGAGAGTACATGTTTGTAATTCAAAAATATTGTGCTAAAATAGCTTTCTCACATTTATTTTTAATAAAAAAGTGTTGCATTGAGGTAGTTACTAGGTCACGTTTTTATTATAAAATATTTATATGTAAATCGCTGAATACTTTTAGTATCAGACCTGGAAAAAAAAATCATTGGTTTTTACTTATGATACTGGATTCGAGATCTTTTATGAAAATATTGTCCAAGTATTCTTTCAGCCACATCCCTCCTACTCAGATAAATCACATTTATATAATTCTTGGGGATAAATTAATGTTTTGGGGAAAGTATCAGAATGTAAAATACACTAAGTAGGTTAGTGTATTTTTTCACTTTGTTTTAATAAATCAGAAGTAGAAAATAGCATGAATTCAGAAAGCACACCTCTTTTAGATGTCATCAGTCCTATCAGGGAAACACTAACCCCTGTCCATAAAGTGCATAGGATCTGATGAGGGCAGTGATTTCAATTCTTGAGCACTGGAAACACCTGTGGAACTTTTACAATCACCCTGATCTCTGCCCGTTCCTCACTCCAATTCTATTTTAATTATTTTAGAGTGGATTACAGACATGAGTATACTTAATTCCTCCTCAAGTAATACTAATGGGCCCCCAGGGTTGAAAACCAGTGGTTTAGGGCAAGAGAATCAGCATGGACCAACTATGTACAGATCCCACCTCACTCTGCCACCCACCAGCCATGGGAGTGGATGGCCAAGGAAAATTGAAGGACAGATCACTGAAGGTGAAAAGGTCAAAAAAATCAGGGGATCATAATGTTGATTCAGTTATACTTTACCAATGTTATTAATATTTTTAAAATGAGATATTTGGATTTGGCGTGCAGCATGTAGACAGTAAGGGAGTTATTATTCTGTTGTTCTGGCTAGTATCTCTCTTCTTAAATAAAGTCTGTGACTGTATTCACCTTTCGGTACCTTCATTCAAATGTGTTTGGCTTATTCTTAGTGGCAGTCAACTTTCCAAAAATAATGACGTAAAATAAAATAAAATAAAAATGAATTAAATTAACAGTAGTTAAAGCTGGTTTTTCATATTGTGGATTTGTGAAATTAAAAATTTAAATTACATACGACCTTTCTTATTCATTTTTATATAATTTCATCATTTTTATTCTGTCATCTAAGTTCTACTTCCCCAAAATTCACTTCCTCTGCTTACTTTGTGTGATATGTACCATCTCCAAAATAGGAAGATGACTCCTTAGAAAGCCAAAGATATGGATTATTTATTTTGGATGCCATATCTAAATATATTAACAAATGAGGAGCTCACTTAATTCTTATTATTAATTCTTATTTAGGAAAATAAGAGGCGTCATTCTGGGTCAGACTAATTTCATGTAGTCAGGAAATGGCATCATGGTGTGCCCTCTAGAACAGATATTGCAATACATCAAACTCCCCTAACTTCATTTGTATATATCATAAATGCATTTATGACCTCAACTAAGGTTTTAAGCTTTTCAAAACATCCCACAACTTGAGTGTTTTTTGACCAAAGATTTAAAAAATTACATCCAATTGTGGCCTTTTTGACTAGTAGATTTTTCTTCTTCCTTGTTATATTGATTAAGGATTTGGCAGCCATCTCTGCTGCTATGCCCTCCTTTCCCCATTATTCTGTATGCACCTTATAAATTTGCCACTTGGAAGGAAATATCAAAATTTAAATCTGACACTCACCTTATTAAGCACTGCAGAATTTAGTTTTGGTAACCTCCAAAATTACAGCACTATCATTACTATTAAAAACAAAACTAGTGAATGAGGTTTAAGATTTCTTTGCTGTTGTTTTTGTCTTTAGAATATATCCCACAAAGGATGTACAGAGCACAGATTGAGTATCCCCAATCTGAAAATCTAAAATCCAAAACTTTTGGAGCACCCACATGATGCTATATGTGGAAATTTCTACACCTGACCTCATGTGATAAGTCGCAGACAAAACTTTGTTTCATGAACAAAATTATTAAAAATATTGCACAGAATTACCTTCAGACTATGTATATAAGGTGTATATGAAATACAGATGAATTTTGTGTTTAGACTTGGGTCCCATCTCCAAGATACCTCATTATGTACATGCATATATTCAAAATAAAAAAAAATCCACAGTGTGAAACACTTCTGGTCCCAAGCATTTCAGATAAGGGATACTCAGCCTGTACTTCGCTTCAGAGAAACTTGAAATAATTCTTTTCTCTAGATGATTATATTACCAATTTAATGCATAGTTAGGTTCATTTGTTTCATTTGTTTCACTTTTGCAGCTTTAGAGTTTGCTTTTTTCTACTTTGAATTATTCTTTCAATCAATAAAATATTGACAGGGTTTAAAGTTAAAGTTATATTTGAAGACTTACTCAGAAAAGTTTCACTTACATCCCTACCTCCTCTATTCTTTTTCCTCCTATTAAATAGGTGGTTCTTTTTCCAAGAATAAATATGCACATGTGTATAACTGTGTATCTATATCTATCTGTATTTTCTCTCTCTTCTTTTCCTGTACAAAAGGCAGCTATGGTATACACGGTGTTGCACCTTGCTTTTTTATAGAATAATATACCCTGAAGATCACTCAATATTGGTATGTAGAAATCTTTATCATCTTTTTTACAGCTGCATTTTTGTGGATGATCTATAGTTTATTCACATAGTCTCCCATTGATAGATATTTGGGTTGCTTTCAGTCTGATATTATTATTAAGCACTACAGTCAATGACTATGTGCAAATGTGGTTTTATATACATGGACAAATATCTGCAGAGCAGCTTCCTAGAGACTATACTAAGTTAAAGGGCATTTTTGAATGACAACTTTATTCTAGCATGCGTAGAATCTACTCTATTTAGCAATGAATTATGTATTACCATTTTTTTCTGTGCTATTGAATTGTTTGCTAATATTTTATTTAGGAATTTTACATAATGTTTGTTATTAACTGAATTATGTCCTGCCCCCCAATGCATATTTGGAAACCCTAAACTCTAATGTAACTTTATTTGGAGATAGAGCCTGTAAAGTGGGGATTCAGGTTAAATGAGCTCATAAGGGAGGGGCCTTAATCCGATATAACCGATGTCCATACAAGAAAAGGAAGAGACGTTTCGGATGCCTGCACAGAGGAAAGGCCACGTGAGGGCACAGGGAGAAGATGGCCATCTGCAAGCCAAGGAAAGAAGCCTCAGGAGAAACCAAACCTGGAGACACCTTGATCTTGAACTTCTAGCTCCCAAAACTGTGAGAGAATAGATTTCTGTTGTTAAGTCCCACAGTCTGTGGTATTTTGTTATGGCAGCTCTAGAAAATTAACACAATGTTCATAAATGAAGTTTTACTTAAGTTATCTTTTTTCTTGTCTAGTTTTTATCAAGCGAGGTATAAAGATTATACTCATTTCATTCTAAAAAGTAAAGTTTTCCTTATGTTTCTATGCTCTGGCACAGTTTTTGTGGGATTGGAATTATCTGATGTTTGAAGTCTGACAGATTTCCCCTGAGAAACTGGTACTGGTGTGTTTTCGAATAGCTTCTTGATAACTTTATTTCTTCTTTCAAAATCATCTCTATTATTTTGAAAATGGTTTCCTTTTTTTTTTAAGTTTATCTGCATAAAGTTGTGCAAAGTAGTCTCTCAAGATTTTTAAAATTTCCCCTGTTTAAAGGGTTATTTCTTCCTTGTCATTTCTTATTTTGAGTATTATACAATTACTTTCTCATTTTTTTTTAGTTTGAATTAGCTACTGGTTGGATGGATGTATTTTCTTAAATATTTCAAGAACAAACTATATATTAGTTAACT
>NW_012147189.1:7948887-7953151 GCF_000956105.1 Propithecus coquereli | reverse complement strand
GGGGAGGAAGATGGATGATTTACCGGATTTCTCAGTTTTTATTGCTTACTTTTTTATTGCTATAGTGTAAAGGGCTTTAAGAGGGCCTCTCTTACCTTTTTTGGGAGGGGGGTGTCTTCCGATTCTTTCTGTATTGTCTTTCTTTAAAGGGGCCCTTAGCTTCATCTATTAATAATATTTCTTTATTTCTATTCAGCCTCTAGGTGGCACTCTAACTGCTGTGTGTCTCCTTCCCCACAGTGGTACCTTCCCCAAAGTGCCACATCCAGTCATGCATACGTTTCAAGGTCCTTCATTTTGACTCTCCAGGAAGCATTTGGGGTACGATCTACCAGGTCTCAGATCTCAGTATTTCCCACTCAGGGCAGGTCCATGTCTTTCTGTGGTGGAATCCTAGTTGATGTTATCTGTGTTTTGCCACCATCAGGACCTGATAGCACTCTTACCTCTTCTCTGCCTCACAGCCCATCCCTTACTGTCAAGAGACTGAGATTTTACTCTCCTTGTAAGCTAATGTGACACAGTTTTATGTATGCTGGTAGAAGGTACAAGATTCCTGCATTAGAGATGGAGGACAATAATAACAATAATTAGTGTATTGATATTTTTTTCTGCTGGTTTTCAAAGCCTCAGTTTCCACAGAGCAATGCAAAGAGGGCCATAGGATATGAGCACATGAATTGGGTTGACTTGTAGGGGAGGGGGACGCTGAGCTTTGCAAACATAAATCTTTATGATTAGGCAGTAGGCGTGTCTCTCTTTGTTCCAGATGGTCATACTACCTCTGTCTTCCACAGCTGTTTGCCATATGAACATCCTTGCAAAGATAGTGTGGAACAAAGTGCTTTCCTCACGAAATGTGCAGAAATTCACCCCATGGAGCGTTGTCTCCCTACACTGACTCTGTGCCTGGAGTATGCACCAGGGCTGCCTCTGCTGGTGTCAGGTGTTAGTTTTCTCACTCACATCTTAGTCTTCCCTTTTGCCTAGTTCTGCTGTTGGTATGAGTTCTAGATATTATTTGCTCTCTTTCCATCCCAAATACTTTTTGGAGTATGTCTGGCGATTCAGATTTAGGTGGCTGCCATTATCCTACAGAAACCTGGAAACCCTCTAATTACTTTATTAATTTCATAGTAAAAAAATTATCTAAATAATAATACTGGCAATTATATAAATGCTCTAAGTTGTTTTCAAAGTTTTGAATTCATCTATAGGCAAAACGTGGAAAGAAAAATAGTTACAGAATAGAATGTAAATATTATACACCTTGACAATATGAATAATTGTTTAGCTAATAGAAATTGGGAGAAAGTAAGTAGTAGAGATAGAAATGTAGGTGTGTTAATTTCCTCCTTATATATAACACATAGTAAATATATATTGTCTAACAATGTAACATAGTAAGTAGATATTATCTATTCATTCATGAAGAATCAATGATAAAATGTAGCTGCTGGAGAAATCAAAGTAATATGATATGATCAACAAAAATCAAGAAGTGGGAGGAAGTGAGGGGATGTATAATTGGTTTAAATTCTTTATTTTTCATAGTGGAAAGTGAGTAGATACTATCTGAAAGTGATAAAGATATAGGGTTATAAATATTTTATTTCGAGGATGGTACTAATCACTGTAAAAAGAAGTAAAAACAGAAATCATTAAAAGAAGTTGCCTCTGGTAATGGGACAGGAGCTGGTTTGAGAATGGAACATTTTATCTTTCATTTTACACTCTTCTGTACTGCTTTGAATTTTTGTTTTACCAAATAAATATATGGTTTTGTAATTTAAAACAATTTTCTAATTTAAGAAATAATATTTTAAGAGCTGAGCATTTGCCTCTAACAATTGTAACAGCCAATGCAAAAATCACTAGAAGGTTAGAACCCTCTCCTTAGAGATCTCTAGATTATGCTATGATATGGAATCCACATGTTATCTCAGGACAAGTAGTCATTGTCCTGAATGAGACATTATATTTATAGTCTGAGGCTAGAGAATGAGAGGCTGGATCAAAACTGAAACACATTCTATAGATCAAGTATCCCACTTCCTAGATTGTTGTAAATGAAGCTTATGAAACTATTTAAGAGATGAAATTTGGAGACTATCACATACCGTAAGAATGTGGAAGCCTGGTGATACCCAATACTGAAAGTATGATACTTAGAAATGGAGAGAGTTAGAGAAAATATTACTCTCAGGCTTGCCTATTAATTTCTGGAATTTTATCATTAGTATCAAAATACATTATCAAATGAGGCCTTATCTCTCTTAGTAGAGCTTTTACATTTTACTTTATTCACTCTCCATCAAACACAGAAATTAGTAGAGCTTTTTTAGAGAAGCGTAATATACAGAAAAGAATGGAGCAATTCATATCTGTGTTTCAATTCTAGTTTTCTTCAGTTAGAAATCTTGTTCTCTGCAAGCACTCTTAGGTTCAACTTTTTCATTAGCAAATAATAATTCGAATTTTACAGAGTTGCTGCAAAAATTAAATGAGCTAATGGACCCGTGTAGCTACTCATTAACCCAACTTTGGTCTTTATTACCAAAGACTTAAATTAGAGATTCTGTATTGTTAAAATGGGCATATGGTGAGTACATTCATTCAGTCTTTCAGTAAATATTTATTGAAGGGTTACTCTGCACTTTCCTGTGCACTGTGCTAGGAGGTGGGATACAATTATGAGAAAAAGAGACAAGATGCCTGTCCTCATCAAGCTTATCTTCTAGTAGGAAAGACTGATGTTGGTCAAAATATCATATAACAATTGCAAACTGAGGTGAGTGCAGTAAGGGAACTCAATTTTATGATAAGAGGTAGCAGAGAAACAGGGTCTAAATTACGCAATCAAGAAAACTTTCCCAGTGAAAGGGATAGTTGACCTGAATATGAGAAATTTTTAATAATAAGGGTTGTATAGAAAAAGAAAGGAAAGAAGAGTTTTCTGGGGAGAAGGAACTGTATGAGCAAAGGAACAGGAGCTGGAGGAGCAAACTATGAAGTAATTAAGAAAACCAAAGAAGGCTGGTGTGACCTGCAGAGAGAGTGAGGGGAGGATGGTGTGGGTGTGGCTGGGAAAAGGGAATAATCTTTCTGATCTCCAAGAACACTTAGTACTTTGCCCTGTGATCCTTTGATGTGTATATGATGAAAATAATAATCTCTGGATTTATTAAATGCTTTCTCTGCATCAGGCACTTTACATATATCGATTCATATAAATTCATTAACACTCAGAACAATCTAGTGAAGTAACCACATGCCTGTTTTACTAATGAGGGAACAGCTAGCTGAGGAGTAGAGCATGGATTGGAATCCAACAGTCTGGGGTGAGGGTCCACACTCTTAGTCACTGTAATGTATTAATGCCTTTTAGGAATGAATGAATGGACTAACAAATGAATTCACTTTGATTTGAAATCCTGTGGACTAAAAGGTAAGCATTTTTTTTTTTTTTGGACTATTGTGCATTAGCTTGATGACTCCTTGCACTTGGTGAGTGTTTTATTAGGAACTAAAATAAGGACTATTATTTACTGAGCACTTATGTGCCAGGCACTGTGCAAAAACTATACAGGCATTATTTTAGTTATTTGTTTCTATGGCCATAAACAAAGTTAGTCTGAGAACTCATTGAGATGGGGGCCTTGATTTATTCATCTTTGTTTCAGTTGTGCTTGGACTATTGTTTGTCTTCAATAAATCTGCTTTCCCCCATTCTGTCCTTCCATTCCATATTTAAATGTAATTTTAATTGCATAAGTGCAGGGAGAAGGAGTAGATGACCTTTTAAGAACTTCCAGGAGCTGTAATTCTGAATGTCCAAACTGCTGTTAACTTAAACTACATTTTAGTATGTAGCAGCAAGCTCAGTTAATTGAAAGATTGTCCTTAAATTCAAAAAAGGCTGATGCAGAAAGATGCTTCTAATTCTCAGCCAAGTGTACTTTCTTCAAAATGTGTTTTAACATGCCTAATGACATTGTTTACTTGTATACTCCATCCTCATTGAAAAGAGTTGGAACTGTATATTTTTAAAGAAGAAATAACGCTGCAAAACTTTTATGGTTATTTATCTGGATTCTAATCTACTTGAAATGACTCCATCCTCAGGCCTGCCTCAGGCCAAAACAGTGTGAGAGGAGCTAGGGCTGACCACAGCCCCCAGTTCTCCATATTCTTCTTTTTATAAAACTAACATCATAAAGAGATGTTGCAAAATATTGAGCTTAAAAATTAGTTGCAATAAAAT
>NW_012147189.1:7944161-7945541 GCF_000956105.1 Propithecus coquereli | reverse complement strand
TGACCTGCTTCTCTGTTACTAACATATTACATTTTCTGTTAATTTTACTTTCTGTATTTTCTTTTCTGTTAATAACATTTTCTATGTTACCAAATATCTGCAGTAGTATCATTTTTATGGTTACATGCACCCCTTTTACATATGTGCCAGAATATATTTAGCCAATGCCCTGTTTTTGGTCATTTATGATTGTTTTCAATTTTTTTTACACAGTACAATGTTGAATATAGCCTGAAATTTAACATATTCTTAATGCTTCTGATTCCTCCCTTTTTATTTTAATTGTGTGGGCTTATCTATGTGTGTGTATACAAACGTATGTGTATTAATGTATGTGTACATTGTATATACACATATAGTTCCTAAGTTAGCATTCAGATACATAGCTATTGATCCATGACCCCTATATAATGCCTTTGGGGCCAGATGTGCCTTCCTAATTTAGGACTCTTGGCATTGAGAAAGAGAATACAGTGTATATACCATGTGCTACATCACATCACCAGCGGGGACTGGGGCAACATCCTGAAATCAAACTTATAAATATTTCTGAAATAAAATGTATGAGCATTTACACAAAGTAAATAAATAATGTCATGTCAATTTGAGTCAGATTTTGCCACCAAATGAATTTTGGATTTACCTTTTGAAAAATATTTGGTTTTCGGATCTCTTAGGGTTTTAGAATTGTGGATAAAGTATTGTGAACCTGTAGAACTGATACAATGCAATTCAAACGCAGACTGATACGTAAAGTGATGAAACTATAATGCGTTTTTACATTTTACATTTTCATATTTCAATAACGTAATATTAAAAATTCCTGGAGGAAAAAAATCCACATAATACCTCTTTTATTTTTTTCCTAAATTTGCTCTTAGAAAGGAGCACAAAATCCTTTCTGGTGCAAATCTAATTGAAATCACAAGAGCGGCTGAGCTTCTTAAGAAATATGTTTTTTTGGTTGTTGTTGGTATTTAACTCTATGATAATCAAATTCTGTACAGTATATAAACTTTTCAGATTAGGAATTACAGTATTTAAGGATACTAAGCAAAACTTATAAAGATAAATAGCAGGTAAGAGAATAGAAAATCCAACTGAGTGTTATACAACACTAGCTACCTGACATGGTATGAAAAGGACTTACAGGAAGAGCCCTACCCACCACCACAGTGGATGGAGCCATCAGCATTAACAGGCGGCTCAAACCAGTGGTGATACAAAATTGTGTCTGCTGGGAAACTCTGCAGGGTATGCAGAGAGGGATCCTCTAGCTGCTGGGGTAATGATCTCAAATAAAGGCCTATAACCACAATGCGAGACACCCAAGGTGCAGCTCTTTTGAGCATCTGTAGCAGCAGCAATAACATGTGACAA
>NW_012147189.1:7940742-7943914 GCF_000956105.1 Propithecus coquereli | reverse complement strand
TTAAATATACACATATAATATATATTACTTATAAGGATATTAACCCAATTTAACAACATCCAGGGCACTAATGTTAAGAAATTGCCAAAAAGCACTAAATAAAATTTACAGAGATTAATAAAAAACATAATTATGAAGTAGACGTGGGATATTCCAGTTGGTAAATGAAGCTGTGAAATTGCCTTTTGTTAAAGAGGAGTATTAATGACTATGTTAGTACTTGACTAATATTTTATGATACTTAGTCTGCTATTATGTGAAATGCTTTATACATCATCCTAGATGATAGTTCAGAAATAGTTTTAATGCCTATTTTTCACCTTGCTGGGGAATTACACTCTGTTGAAACTGAATATCTGTTAGAATAATTTAAAAATGCAATATGTATGGTTAATGATGATCAAGAGAAATTATGGAAGCTTGCACAATTGTCTATTAATCACTGTATTCTGTGCAAATTTTTGGTGACTGTATGATATTTGTTTGACCAGACAGAGAACTTAAAACTGTATTCTAATATTAATCAACACTCAATCATGTGACAAAATATTCACAATTAGATAATAACAAGACGGAGAAAGCAGGGGAAACACGATGCCTATAATATTTGCTTCCACAAATTCTGAATTTTGAATGTAAAAAGAAGTACATACAACATTACATTCAAAGAGAAGCTTTGTAAAATAAATTCAAATAAAATTAAATGATAAGATTACGTTTTATTATTCCTTACGTGGTTTTCCATAGGATACCTCAGTCTCCCTTACTTCCTCTTTATGGGCCTATTCCATGATTGAGCTCTTAGTTCTTCTGGGTCTTTTGTTGTTATAGCTGCTGTGAATTTAGGTGTTGTATCTACTCTCACATCTTCAGCTTTCATCTTTACGTGGTCAATATTCAAATCTCAAATCTTCAATCTTGACCTTTAGATCTTTAGTATTCTAACTCTTGCTTCTAGCTCAACATTTCAATTTGGCTATCACTTCATATTATTTTGTATGCAAAATCGCACTTCCCATCCTTCCAGGCTTCTGTTCTAGACATTGCTGTTTGACATCACTCCCAAGCCATTGTTTCAGCCCAGTCCTAGAGTGCTCATTTCTGTCAGAATGGCCCCCTCTCCAACATCCAGGCCTGAGAATCTCAGGATATCTGCTTTGCTCATGAAATAAATGTTAGTGTTATTAGGATTTGTGTTGGTATTAAAGATCTTCTAGAGACAAAGAACCAGTAGGAGATTTATTATGAAACATTGGCTCACATGATTTGGAGGCCGAGAAGTCCCATGTCTGTCAGCAAGCTGGAGACCCAGAAGAGTCAGTGTTGTAGTTATCTCAGTCTAAGGCCAAACTAGGAGAACTGATGGTGGGAGTTATCGTCCAAGTCCAAAGACCTGAGAACCAGAATCACCAATGGTTTAAGTTTTAGCCTGAGGGAAGGAGAAGATGGAAGTCTCAGCATAAACAATCAGGCAGAGAGCACAAAATTTTCCCTTCCTCCACTTTTTATTGTATTCAGGACCTCAACAGATTGGATCATGTCCAACCTACATTGGGGAGGGCAATTTGCTTTACTCAGTCTATGGCTTCAAAGACTACTATCTTTTGGAAACACCCTCACAGACACACCCAGAAATAGCATTTAACCAGATATCTGGTTATTCTAAGGCTCAGTCAAGTTGACACATAAAATGAACCATCATAGTCCCCAATACTATGGTAGATGCTAGAGACAAACAGACGAACAAGACCTACTCCCTGTTCTTAAGGACATCTCAGAAGACCTACACATTTTTTTCTTTCCCTATGTCATTAACTATATTATACTCTAGTGTGACACTAAGTGAACATGAGAAAAAAGCTTCAAAGGCCTTGAGCCTAGAATTGCTGGAGAAATACCTAAGGAGAAATCCAAGAAGAATTCAGATCTGTGCCAGCCTTGAAGGCTAAGATTCCCATAGAGAAGTGGGTGAAAGACTTTGCAGACAGAGAGACATGCATAATGAAAATTAAAAATTCTCTGTAATTCCTCTTATGTTTTTTTCTTTCCTTTCTGCACACTGCTAAAACCTAGTCCAGACTTTAACACACTTGTCACTCCCCTCAGCAACCTCTTAAAGCTCTGGTTTTAGGCTTGGTCTTTATGAATGTAAGTTCTCCAAGGACAGGGCAAGACTTGTGCTTTGGACTTCATTATGTATACTAAAGTGATTTAATAGATATTTGCAGATTCATTAAAAAAAGTACTTTAAAACTTTACCATAAGCCCCTAGTCTAGAAGGAATCATCATGCATATGGAATTATTCTGCCTGGGACTTGGAGATTGGTGTGGGCAGTTTAGATCAATATTTAGACAAGTCTTCAAAGTTCCATTATATGAATTCCCCAAAATGCCCAGATTGATGCTTATTCTCACTGTGAAAATGGTTCCTGTTATGAAACACTTCAAACAGGATTTTATATATTTATTAAAATATTATAATGATGAAGATGATGCCACATATAGCATGCTGAGTGGGAGTAATATTTACCTTCTTAATTTAAAACACTGTTATTTAAAGAACATATGCAATTTGAAGAGAATGGGAGTTAGGGCTGTACATTATTGTTCTGCTGCATGCAATTGGAACTAAAACAACAAACAAAAAAATGGCAGCCACAGCACTTTACGTCTAAACTGTCATCTAGATGAAGCTGTGGTGTCTGGTTCATTCCCCAAACTGGGTAATTGCAGCCATGAAGAAATACTGAAGTTTCCTCAGTGTCAGGGAGTCAATAACATCATCTTTGTATACAAAGCACAGCCCATAATGCTAAAATTTCTCTTTGTTATTCTGTGTAATTCTCTTTTCATGAAATGAACTTTTACCCGTCAGAACAAACAAACATTGCACCCTCTCTTCATATATACAGCAAGGGAAAGGAATGTGATTATTCACCATTTGAGGCTCAGTTATCATCTGTTTTTCTTTCAAATATTTTTCCAGATTATTTCTTTCATGTACTATTAGGCTTTCTTAATAAACAAAACAAAAGCTTAAAAAAATAGAAGCAATAAAATTTTATGATAAAAAAGAAACTAAAGAAAAAACAAAGGGTAGAAAATAAAAATCATTGAAAATCCCATCATCTAGAAATAACCATTAGTTTATTGTTCTGTATTTGCTCACAT
>NW_012147189.1:7936229-7938685 GCF_000956105.1 Propithecus coquereli | reverse complement strand
GAAATAAAAAGAAAAAAATGAAAAAAAAAAGGTTTTTTTGCCTTTGTTCATAGTCATGTACATTAAAGTCTGTAAGCTCTTCCAGTGTGTATATATGTATAATAACATTCCCAGTAAAATTTAAATAACAAATCAGTAGAAGTTCAGAGTCCTTCTTCATAGAAATGTGTGATCATTTTGTCAGAGGAAAAAAATTAAATGTGAAAACAACCTGAAGTTAATAAAATACATGATCAATAACATGATCAGTGTATAAGTTATAGCATGGATGATGTTGATTCTAGCTAATTATCCTTGAAATTGAGGCAGGGCAAAACCAATTATGAGCTAGAGTTCATAGTTAACTTCAGTAACTCCGAGTTGGAGGAGAATCTCAGGAGAGAAGAGTGGTCATTTGTAGGAGTGTGGAGTAGAAAAAACAGAAGTCATTCCAGTCAGAGGGATGGCAGGCAGAGAGGAATGTTGAGTAACTAGACTGGTCTCATTTTAAGGGAGCTGCACCCACAGTTTCGAAGACATCCCTAGTCTTGTGTCTCCTATTGCAGAGATCTTGATGCTGTGAGTGACGACTAATATATCTTTGGGTCTCCAAAGTGACTGATGGAATTCTGTCATTTTTGCAGGCAAAGTCTTTGTTATAAGGCACACCAACAACTTCAAAAAAGGTATTAAATTAACTATGTCTTATTTACTGCAAGTGTATTTCTCTGGTATAAATCAGCCTTATTTATGCATCAGGATAAGAAAACAGTTTATTGCCATTATATATTATTTAGGGCTGAAGGTTAAAATCTGTCACAATATCTCTTTAAGTTGAAATTCTGGCTAATGAATTCTTTTTATGATGATAAATTTTATTTTATGCTTCAATTCTATTTTACTTTATAATAAAATATAAATGTAATATATAAATATAATGTGAACAAATATTTATTTTCAGTTTTGTTATAGGATTCAAATTTTGGTCAGCGTTTCTGATGACATGCTAACTCCCACAATTTTAATTATTAATAGAAATGATGAGATTGTTGCATTAATTGTGATTAAGGTATAGTAGTGTTTAAAAAATAGATCAGAAAATCTTGGGTTTAAATCTCAGACCCACCACTTGCAGGTCTATGATTTGGGCAGATTCCTTAACTTTTCTTCAGTTTTTTTTTTTTTTTTGTCTATACAATGGAAATACTATTAGTACCTACACTACGTAGGGTTACTAGAAAGGTCAAATGAGACAAAGTATGTATATTGCACCACCATGACCATAATATTTTTAAACAAGTGCTGATTATTTTTTTGTTATTGTTGTGAAGATGTCAATGATGATGACTTTAGTTTTAGTCTCTGTTGAATCTAGTGACTTTATAAATTATTTGGCCTTGTTTAATCACATTTTCTTCAGTTATATGATTTTACTAGATGGTCTTAGTCTCCTTAACTCCAAAGTTCTATCCATCCATTCTGAAATTTCTACAAGTCTTCAACAGAATCCTAAGTGAAAATGAGAAATACCCATAATAATATAAAAAATACATTTTGACATTTGTCTTTTTTCCCCCCTAAATTAAGAAACATTACTGGTTGATAACTGTGACTCTTTGGCAGTAAGGTAATAATACTATAAACTCTATGGAGAATATTTTGTTATTGTTAGCAACTAAATATGCTCCATTCTCTGCAGGTTGTGCTGATTTATTAAGCATCTGGACTTTCAAAATTAATCCTGTTAGTGTCCTGGAATGACTTAGTCAATATTGTTTTTTACCATATAACATATTGTTTTATTACAGAAAGAATCATCCATTTCCACTCAGAAAACTTTCATTTGGGGCCAGGTTGCATGGTGGCTTTTTAAGCAAAATATTTGATTCAGTGAAATCAATCAACACATTGAAGAGCAAAACTATTGTGAACAGAATCAGTTAAGTTTAGTGTTTACATGTGTGGACACCGGAGCCAGACTCCAGGGGTGTATTTCGGGACTAGCCTGTACTGTCACCTAGGGTAAGTTGTTTAACCCCTCTATACCTTTCTTAATATCTTTTAAATACTATGTGTGTGTTTGTGTGTGTGTGTGTGTGTGTGTGTGTGTGTGTATCAGCTTTATTGAGATATGGCTTACATATCATACATACAACTTGCCCATTTAAAGTGTAGAAGTCAATGTTTTTTTAATATATTTACAGAGTTGTGTACAACTACAATCAATTTTAGAACATTTTCATCACCTCAAAAAGACCCATTAGCAGTCACTTTCCACCCTCCTTAATCTTAGGTAATCACTACCTTGCTTGCTGTCTCCATGGATTTGTCTATTCTGGGCATTTCGGATAAATGAAATCATAAAATGTGGCCTTTCATGTCTAGCTTCTTTCACATAGCATAGTATTTACAAGGCTCATGTATGTTGTAGCATACGTCATCACTTCATTCTTTGTTATTGTCAAATAATATTCCAT
>NW_012147189.1:7921836-7922484 GCF_000956105.1 Propithecus coquereli | reverse complement strand
CATGGGGAAGGTGAGGAGGAGAGAGCCCTGGGTGTCCATGCTTACCCTGCAGGCTATGCTGCCTGAGCTGAGTGGGGGCCCCCACCACTGCAGACCTATGGACTGATCTGGGAGTTGCTTGGAGTCTGTGTAGAATCATGGCACTGGAGAATGGGTGCAGTAGGCATTTGTTGGCTACTGATCCTGGGTTTCTGCAACTGACAGCATCCTGAGCTCTCAGGTACAGGGTGCCAAGTCTGCATGGGGCTTGGCTTTGCAGCAACAGCTTTTACATAGTACCCTCCAGACCAGGGAGGGAGCAGGCAGAGTGGATGCTCCCCTGTGCCTTGCCCTATGACTGGGTGCTAAGCGCCCCTCTCCACGATGCAGGAACTGAGCAGAGGGGGAACCTCAGGTACCACAGACACCATTAGAGAAGGCTTGTGGCTTGGCATCCAGTCTCAGCACCACTGGGTCAATCCGCTGCCTGCGTGGCTCCAATTCCGTAGTCCAAATAGTGCCACTGCGGGAGTTATCCCCCACTCCTGCAGCTCAACCTCTGCAGTTCCTGATTTGTGGTCTGACCCTTTGGTTCCACCCATGTTGATCTTGCCCTGCCTCCAGGATGCATATCCAGCTATGAGTCTCCTGCTGTGCCTGGGCCTGTAG
>NW_012147189.1:7919617-7921786 GCF_000956105.1 Propithecus coquereli | reverse complement strand
TTACAGAGTTGTGTACAACTACAATCAATTTTAGAACATTTTCATCACCTCAAAAAGACCCATTAGCAGTCACTTTCCACCCTCCTTAATCTTAGGTAATCACTACCTTGCTTGCTGTCTCCATGGATTTGTCTATTCTGGGCATTTCGGATAAATAAAATCATAAACTGTGGCCTTTCATGTCTAGCTTCTTTCACATAGCATAGTATTTACAAGGCTCATGTATGTTGTAGCATACGTCATCACTTCATTCTTTGTTATTGTCAAATAATATTCCATGATATGAGTATACTATATTTTATTTACCCAATTATCAGTTGATGGACATGTAGGTTGTATCCACTTTTTGACTATTATAAATAATGTCAATAGGAGCATTTGCATAAGTTTTTGTGTGGACATGTCTTTCCATTTCTTTTGTGTATATAATGAGGGGTGGAATTGCTGGGTTATTTGGTAACTTTAAGTTTGAACTTTTAAGGATGTCTCAAACTCTTTTCCAAAGGAGCTATACCATTCTATTCTAACAGCAAGGTACATGGGTCTTAATTTTTCCACATCCTGGCCAACACTTCCTATCACTTGTCTTTTTGATTATAACCATCTTTGTGGTTGTAAAGTGGTATCTCATTGTGGTTTTATTTTGCATATATGATATATGATTTGCAAATGTTTTCTACTATTCTGTGGTTTGTCTTTTCCCTTTTTTAATGGAATCCTTGGAAACTTCCTTAATGTAAAATGAGAATAATAATGAACTTCTACCTCATAAGTTTGCTTGAGAGAATAAAGTGAGTACATTAAGGCTTAGAATAGTGTCTGGTATATAGCAGATGTACAATAATAGTAAGTATTAGTATCATAACCTCATTTAAAATTATGCTATTTCACTTAAAAAATCTACAAAACTTAAAGGCTTTATTTTGAGGAAAAGAGATGACTAAGGGAACTCAAATGCAAAGAGGAAATGAACTTGATTTTTTATGGTTTCTTATTCAATGTTTAATTGTTTTCTCTCCAGGGATTATTGTAATGGGTTTAATTAAAATAAATTAATAAGAGTTTTTGTACTCTTCTTTCTTTAAAATAAATCCAACTTAGTAGTTGAAAGCCATTCTAAAAATAAACCCTTGCTATATAGAAGAGAAAAGCAATTTAATGAATAGATTTGTTTATCATGATAAAAAGATTTTTAATAATGGAAATGAAGAGCTCACTTTATGTATATATGTTAGAGAATGTAAACTATTCTCAGTGCAAAATGTTTCACTTTAATAATTGCAATAAGCCTTTTCTTACTATTCCAAGTTATGAAATTTTTCACTTCTATTTTATAAATGCAGAACAAGATCCTTTTTCAGAATGCTGACACATCATAGAAGGCATAGATTAAAGTCATGTTTACAGATGCAAGCTCTATCATTTTTAAAATAAAGTAGAATATTTTTGTTTTTAGCAAAATCATTTCCTGTATAAGTATATCACAGAAAAAAGATGGAATGAACATTTGGAGTCATAGAAGGTAAACAGGAATAGCCATTAGCTACTAATGGAAAAAAGTTCAGCAGGGGCATTAAATTTGTATTACAGAGCCACCAATTTGTATTTTATCATATTGATAATGAATACCAACATTACCATTGAAACGAAACTAGGCATTCTCCCTTTAATCCCAATGGGGAATTTAAATCAATAATGCCCACATTATTCATTTACGTGCATATCTATATATGCACATGTACTTTTAAACTACAAAATCATATAATGTGTTTCACATTCATTTCAAATCTTTAACACAGTGATATACTTCTCTATGCTTCCAATTAATTTATTCTGTTAGTGTTTTTCAGCATTTTAAACCCCTGAGCTAAGTCAATAATGTTGATTACTTACCATAAGCACTGTAAACGCTATTCTAATACAGGTTCTTTGCAATTTGACATCCTCATCTATATGCATTATTCTGCTAGGAAAATTAAATGAAACTCTTGATTTAGAATATGAAACACTTAGAAGTAATGATCCTGTTTACTGAATGACTGAAGTTGTGGTTTTTAAGCACTACTTAATAGAGGAAACAAAAAGCAATATTCAAATAAAATGGAAGCATCTGAGTTACTTTAGAAAGCATTTATAGTCAAGAAATAATAGACTTTTATTTTATTTTCC
>NW_012147189.1:7907258-7908462 GCF_000956105.1 Propithecus coquereli | reverse complement strand
TATATGTGCATTTATGTGTTGATCAGTTAATACCAGTTTGATGGTGAGTACATGTGGTGCTTGTCTTTCCATTCTTGGGATACCTCACTTAGTAGCAGCACAATTCACAATTGCAAAGATGTGGAAACAACCCAAGTGTCCATCAATACATGAGACATCTATTTTTATTGGCATGGAACTATATCCTGACATAAGGCTGTGTTTAAAAATAGTTTATAAACAGCACAAATCTATTTATCAAAAGAACGAAATATTATATGGATATGTGTGTATTTTTTCAGGTATTTATGTCTGTATATATTATGTATGAAATATATGTGTGTGTGTGTGTATGAAAGAATGTTCACCATAATATTGATTATAGCAGTATGACAGGTGTTATTCACTTGCAACTTCATGAAGATAAATACACTTTGTTAAATTTCCATAAGATACATTTCATAGAATACTTGCTCTAAAGTACTGCTTATGATTCTTTATTTTTAATGAAAAATTCTTTTGGCTGAAGAAAACTTCCTAATTTACTACACACTTGTCCATTTAGTTGCAAATTTCCCCTTTTACTGGCCAGAGGGTTCACTTTAAGGACATTCTTCCTTAACAATTTAGAAAAGAGAAAAGAACCTGGATTTGCCTTTACTTAGTCTTTTCAAGATTAAAAGACATGCTCCTTACAAATGTGTCAATAATCACAATAATAAAGTAATATTTCATAAAATAAGCACAATGAGCACATTAGGTAAAGTCTATAACATTGCTTAGCATTTTCCTTCTGCGTTACACAAAAGTAAAACTTGGGATGCCACTTTTCTTTTATAAGTCATTAAAGAAGAGCCATCTTTCATCTCCAGCAAGTTCCACTCTATCCTTTGCTTTTATTTCCCCAGCAGATCTTAATCGAACAAACAATTCACGGAAATTGCAAACAACTTGGTGACAGAAGAAAGCCTCTGGAATAGGGGGCAAAATCCCATTCTCCAATTTGCACCGCAGGTTTCTCTTTTTAAAATTTTTTAGAAACTGTGTTTTTTACTGCATATCCTTTTGCTCATCACATATGCAGACTTGCTGTTTATTGAGGTGTAAATTTTTGTTTGTTGAATGAGTATCAGCACAATTGGGAGCTACAACATAGTTTAAAAAGTCATCCTGGGAATAGACAATGCAAAGTATTACCCACGGTTTGCAATATAGGATTTTTTTT
>NW_012147189.1:7905297-7907208 GCF_000956105.1 Propithecus coquereli | reverse complement strand
TGAGGAAGACAGCTTATAGTGAAATAGGTGGTTTTAATTTACAGCAAATATGTAATAAATATATCTGATCTTATTAGGCTGCTGTAAGGATTAAAAAAGAAGTAACTTTAGTCTGTTGTGAAGACATGAAGAAAATTCACACAACAAATACTTAAATTTTGGCAAAAAAAAATCTTATGGGTAGATAGCCCGGAGGAAGACAGCTTATAGTGAAATAGGTGGTTTTAATTTACAGCAAATATGTAATAAATATATCTGATCTTATTAGGCTGCTGTAAGGATTAAAGAAAGAACTTTAATGTGGAAATGTGGAATGCTCACCAAGTCAGGGAGTGATTTACAAAAGTTGTCATTGAACATTACCTGTAACATACGCTGAAAAGATTTGAAGGATGTTTTTTCTTTGTGTCCTAATGAACTACTTGTCTATTTGGACATTCTAGTGACATATATTAAAATGAAAAGCTAAAATTTAACTGTACAAATACACATATATGTATATCTTTAATTTCTATTATGTTGGGTCAAGAAAATAAAAGTTTAGAATAAATAAGTCAAGCTTTTCTAAAATAATTCAAGTTAAACTGCAAATTAGAACATGCTTTATACCAACGCAAGTATATGTATAGCATATTTTCAATTTCTAAACTGGTGGGCCACAAAAATGAAGGTTTAGTATAAATAAGTCAAACCTTTCCAAAACAAATAACTCAGAAGTTTAAACAGACTGAATTAGAACATGATTAGTTGATGATGACAAGCATTTCTTTTCAACACTGTTAATGGAGAAAAATAAGATTAGGAGACACCTAACTATTGCACTTCAGGCTTTGAAGTGGAAATGCCTGTAGGGGTTCTGTATTATGTTAAGTACTTAAAGTTGATCAACACCCTAGACATGATAAGGAGATTAAGTGCTGATTAAACTCCTATCAGTAGAATTCAAATAAGTGATCTGGCAAGACAAGAGCGCTAATCAAGTGCTCTTGTTTGTCTGTCATTGGCTCAATATCAGATATAATCAGTCACTATTTTTTTTTCTGCTCCCAACTCAGCTCCTTCAACTTTGGTTGTTTAGAAATTAACGTTGAAAGTACTTGTTGTGGTTAGGTGTATGGATCCTATTTATTCGTGCTTAGGTGAGATTATGGCATTTAATTATAAGGAGAAATCCTAGGCTAGAAGATGTCTATAAAGATTAAGTTATTTTCCCCCTTTCCCAACAATTAGCAACACTAGACTGTTTAGCAGAGATCAATTGTAATTGAGGAACTGAGAAAGGGCAATAAACAAATTACTGGTGCTTTCACCGAAGTCTGAAGCCTGTTGGTTTACAGAACCTCTGTTATTTAATCCAGAAGCCCTGTAGGTTGTAAATTACCCATTACAGTTGTCACTAGGCCTTTAAACAGAAGTTATGTACTAGTTTAAAGACACAGGAAAAGAGAGTCTACTGGTCTTTGTCTCACACAAAACAGACCACATAGAATTAGATCAATTTTAAAAATGTTCATAACATTAAGCTTTTCAAGTGATGTAAAAAAGTTTAGCTGTCCAGTAAGGTAACAAACTATAATTGGAGATATTTAGTTCCTGTAACTGAAGGTCTGATCTAAAGGCTTCTTAAAATGTTTGATTTTGATTGTCACCATGACCTTATAATTTCTGCGAACCCTAGGAATGAGATAATAATTTTGCATTTTAAATTGTTTTGTGACTGTAGAATCTTAAATTCTATATTAAGTACAAGAAGAAAAAAGAGATGATATATATGATAGACCATATTTTATTTCTTGGATTATTTGAGGGAGACAAATTATATATAATAGTATACCGAAAAGTAGAGTCTGAGAATTCTTCCTTATATTAAGCAAAATTTGGCCGTCTTGCTATTTGAAATGTATAATGTTT
>NW_012147189.1:7902574-7903701 GCF_000956105.1 Propithecus coquereli | reverse complement strand
TGTGGTCTGACCCTTTGGTTCCACCCATGTTGATCTTGCCCTGCCTCCAGGATGCATATCCAGCTATGAGTCTCCTGCTGTGCCTGGGCCTGTAGCTCCACCCTTGAGGTGTCACCACAGCTACTGGGACTGTGGCTCCATCCCTGTAAGGCTACATAAAAACCTTCAACATACTAGGCATAGAAGGAACATGCCTAAAAATTATAAAAGCCATATATGACAAATTCACAGATTCATACTGAGTGGGGAATAGTTGAAAGCATTCCCCCTAATAACTGGAATAAGACAAGCCTGCCCACTGTCACCACTGCTATTCAACATAGTGCTGAAAGTCCTAGCCAGAGCAATCAGGCAAGTGACAGAAATAAAGGGTATCCAAATCAGGTAAGAGGAGGTCCAACTATCACTTTTCACTGATGATATAAACTTGTGTCTAGAAAATCCTTAGGACTCCACTAAAAGACTCCTAGAATTGATAAATAAATTCAGCAAAGTCTCAGGTTACAAAATCAATGTACACAAATCAGTAGAATTTTGTATACTAGTAACAATCAAACTGAGAATCAAATCAAAGATACAATAGCTACAAAGAAAATAAAATACTTAGAAATATACTTAACCAAGGAGGTGCACATCTCTACAAGAAGAACTGCAAAACACAGATGAAAGAAATAGCATACGATAGAGACAAATGGAAAAACATCTCATGCTCATGCATCGGTAGACTCAACATTATTAAAATGTCCCTACTGCCCAAAGTCATCCACAAATTCAATATAATCCCCATCAAAATACCAATGTCATATTTCACAAATCTAGAAAAAATAATTCTATGCTTCATTTGGAACCAAAGAAGAGCCCAAGTAGCCAATGCAATCTTAAGCAAAAGAACAAATCTGGAGACATCACACTACCAGACTTTAAATTACACTACAAGGCTATAGTAACCAAAATAGCATGGTATTGATATAAAAGTAGAGACATAGATGAATGGAACAGAATAGAGAATCCAGAAATAAAACCATCTACTTACAACCAACTGATCTTCCACAAAGCAGACAACAACATACCTGGGGAAAAGAAGCCCTATTCAATAAATTGTGCTGGAAAAACTGGATAGCCACATG
>NW_012147189.1:7897477-7897851 GCF_000956105.1 Propithecus coquereli | reverse complement strand
TCATTTTATGATCTGTCTTCAGAAAGGAAAATATGACATGTGTGACTATATATGTATATATAAAATAGAGATTTAGATTGAGATACATTCATGCATTGCTCAATGATGGGGATACTTTCTGAGAAATGCATCATTAGGCGATTTCATCATTGTGCTAACACCGTGGATTATACTTACATAGACCTACACTGTATAGTCTACTACACACCTAGACTATCTGATATAGCCGATTATTCCTGGGTTGCAAAGCAGTACAAAATGTTACCGTACTGAATACTATAAACAATTGTAACACCAATGATAAATATTTGTGTATCTAAAAATATATACACATAGAAAAGGAACAGTAAAATATGGCATAAAAGATATTAAAT
>NW_012147189.1:7893380-7894705 GCF_000956105.1 Propithecus coquereli | reverse complement strand
AAATTGTGCTGGAAAAACTGGATAGCCACATGCAGAAGAATGAACCAGACCCCTATCTCTTGCCATATACAAAAATTGATTCTAGATGGATAAAATACTTAAATGTAAGGCATGACATCATAAAAATTCTAGAAGAAAATGTAGGAAAAACTTTTCTAGACATCGGTCGAGACAAAGAATTTAAGACTGAGCCCCAAAGACAATTATATCAACAACAAAAATAAATAAATGAGACTTAATTAAATTAAAAAGCTTCTGCACAGCAAAGGGAATAATCAACAGAGTGAATAGACAACATAATGAATGGGAGAAAATATTTGCAAACTATGCATCCAATAAAGAACTAATATCCAGAAATAAAAAGAACTCAAACAAATCAGGAAGAAAAAAAACCCCATTAAAAAGTGGGCAAAAGACATGAACGGAAACTTTTCAAAAGAAGATGATATATGGCCAAAAAACATAAAAAGATGCTCAACATCACTAACCATCAAGGAAATGCATATTAAAACCTCAGTAAGATATCACCTTACCCCTTTTCAGGATGGCATATTAGAAAGTACAAAAACAATAGATGCTGGTGTGGATGTAGAGAGAAAGGAATGCTTATACACTGTTGGTGGTACTGCAAATTAATACAGCCCCTATGAAAAACAGTATGGAGATTCCTCAAAGAAATAAATATAGACTTACCATTGTATCCAGAATTCCAATACTGGTTATCTACCCAAAGGAAAAGAAGTTACGTTGTCAAAAGGACACCTGCACTCACATGTTTATTGCAGCACAATTCACAATTGCAAAGATGTGGAATCAAACTTAGTGCCCATCAGTTCATGAGTGGATTAACAAAATGTGGTATATGTATACCATGGAGTACTATTCACCTATAAAAAGCAATGAATTAATGTCTTTTGCAGCAATTTGGATGGAACTGGAGACCATTGTGCTAAGTGAAGTGTCTCAGGAATGGAAAAACCAACATTACAGGTACTCATTAATAATTTGGATCTAATTGATGGGCACACATGGGCACAGAGAGAAGTAGAAGTCATTGGAAATCAAGAAGCGGGGAGGAGGAAGGAGGGGAGGAGTAAAAACCTACCTAACAGATACAATGAACACTATTTGTGTGATGGGCACACTAATAGCCCTGACTAAGAATTATAAATGCCATCTATGTAACAAAAACATTTGTACCTCCTTAATACTTTGAACTTTTAAAAAATTCATCAATGGAGAGATGGTGAAGCAAATTTATTTTGCATATACCTAAGGGACTATTATGCAGTTATTCAAAGTGGTGAGACATCTATTTTTTTTTT
>NW_012147189.1:7890392-7891765 GCF_000956105.1 Propithecus coquereli | reverse complement strand
TATGAGCAGCTGAACATTAAATTTAGGTGGGAGTGTCCACATGGATTGTGAAGATGGTTGCATGGATTATGGGAACAGAGTAGGGGACTCTATTATTCTACTAATTACATATGCATCTCTATTTCTGGATCAATGTACGTAGCCATTTAATTAAATTAATCACATAACTGCCATCTTTTCACTTAGTACTATTTATCCAAAATTATTAACAAGTGATTTCAAAGAACTACTTAAAGAGTCCCAGGAAGCAGTAAAACACTAATTTCGAGGAAGCTATTGATAGAAAGCTATTGGTAGTTCTGGGCAAAAATGAAAGACACCTGTTACAGTCTGAATGTTTTTGTCCCCTCCCCTCCGATTCATATGTTGAAATCTAATCCCCAGTGGGATGATTTTTGGAGGTGTTACCCTTGAGAGCTAATTAGATCATGAGTATGGAGTCCTCATAAATCGGATCAGTGTCCTTATGAGGCTGGAGTGCTAGCTAGTTAGTTCTTTCTGCTTTGGAAGGATACAATGGGAAGTTGGCAGTCTGCAACCTGGAAGAGGACCTTCACCAGAACCTGACCATGCTGGCACCCTGATCTCTGGCTTTCAGTCTCCAGAACAGTGAAAAATAAATATTTGTTGTTTATAAGCTGCCCAGTCTATGTTACTGTGTTGTAGCAGCCTGCTCAGACTAAGATAACATGTTTGTCTCCTCTTTCTTCTTCCTCCTTCTCCTTCCTGTTAATACAATAGTAAAAATAATGATGATAACAATAATAATAATTGATAGTAGTTTATATTTTAAAGTAACTGAAATTCTATTTGCACTTAAAAAGTAGACATATGTATCTTCAACTGCATCAATTTTGGAAAATGTTTTCCTTATAAAATAGTAATTTTGTCAAATAAATATTTTCTTTGGTATAGTTCAAATAGCTTAAGAAGGAATTTCAAAAGCAAATGCTTGTTTTATTGAGGCATATTTTGAGTGGAAATAAAAATTTTGATCATTGTGACAAAAGACTTTCTTGCTGTGTGAGAAAAATCAACAGTCTTGTTGTTAACCCCTAGTTCTACGGTCCTATGAAGGGTTCTCATATGCCAGGAGTGCCCAATAACTAGAATTTGAGCAGATATTTAGTATGAATTTGCTTGGTAATGGTAAACAAATATTTAAAACATAGAAAACTTCAAAAACATTCCCTGTTGATCTATCCTGATAATGCTCTATTTGTCAATGTCTGAAAACTGACAAAGGCCCTGAATAAAACATGGTTTCACAGAGGATTGATTATGCTATTTTAATTCAAAGAGACCTCTGAATGGTATAATTTATATAATAAATCATTAAGATTTCTGGACCACTCTAATCTTATAGGAAGACA